>NC_141178.1:42300000-42392500 GCF_055505025.1 Bos grunniens
GGTTCGGCGGCAGCTGCTCGCTCTCCGCTTTGGAGGTCTTCGCCTGCAGAGCTTTCTGCTGCTGCTCCTGCTGTTGCTTCTGCTGCTTCTGCAGGGACTCCTGCAGGTTCTGCTGGTACTGTTGGTACTGCTGCAACAGGGTCCCCGGGGACAGCCCCGCCAGGGTCTGCGGCATGGTGGGGCCGTAGGGAAAGAGGCTCTCCATGCCGCAAACGGGCGGCAGGTAGCCTCCTTGTACCGCGCCGGGAAGCTGAGGGGTGAAATAGGAAGCAAAGCCAGGGATAAAGTACGGCAAGAACTGTCCGCCCAGGAAGGATGCGGGGTCGCCGGCGATCGCGTTCTGTAAAGCCTGCAGCTGAGAAGGGTCCACAGGCGTGTCGCCTACGACTTTGCCCAACACTGAAAGAGCAGACGAGATTTTTTCCTCTTTTTTGGGGTGTTTTTCCGGTTTTGTGGCCTCGAGTTCCTCCTCTTTGATTTTTTTGACCTTGTTTGGCTTCGTCGGCTTTTTCTCAGAGTCTTTGTTCTGCGGCTCGGTCTGCTGTCCTGACAGAGAGGGTGGTGGTGGTGGTGGAGGCGGAGGAGGGGGTGGCGGAGGTGCTGGAGTCTGCAGCAGAGGTTTGGTGGGGGCGCTGCTGAGAGACAGGGCAGGAGACGAAGTAGCTGAAGTAGGAAACCCAAGCATGCCTGCACCTGGCGGTGTTAACGCTGCAAAAGGATAACAGAGAGACGCCCACTGTCAGTGCCCGGAGCCACACGGATGCTCAACCCCTAGACAGCCCTCGAAAACATTATTAACACGCACCAGGAATCGTCAAGGGCACCAGGCTTTTCTGTGTTCCTCTCCTTTTTCCTATTTAGTTTCAAAACCCCACAGTTAACTCTCAGAAATGGAATCTACACACTTGTGTGTGTTAGTCACTCGGTCATGTCCAACTCTTCGCAACCCCATGGACTGTAGCATGGCTGTCCATGGAATTCTCCAGGCAAGAATACTGGAGTGGGTAGCCGTTCCCTTCTCCAGGGGAATCTTCCCAATCCAGGCATGGAACCCAGGGCTCCCGCACTGCAGGCACATTCTTTACCACTGTCTGAGCCACCGGGGAAGCCCTCTACATAGTTGAGCAAGATTTTACTCAGAAAACAAAATGCTTGACAGTGGGCTACGAATAAAAAAAAGGACAACCTGGTGAACCGGTGGGTCCTTCTAACTGATACACTTTGCAAGACCCCTCCTTCATTTTAACCAATTTTTACTATACCTCTGGGAAGGTAGACCCACTTGTCCTTCACGGGAGCAGTCTGACAATTACCACATTCACTAAAAATAATCAGGTATCAATAAAAAATGAATTTCATTTTGTTTTTTCTGCCTAACTTCTGATAGAAAAATACCTTTGCATCGGATAAAGAAGGCAGCAGTTAAGGCCTCCTGAAGATACCTCTTCTTCACTAGGACTGAGAGTGGTTAGGCCTGATTTCATTGTTAAGGGTACAGGGTAAGCTACTCATTACTCCCTATTCTGACACTTTGGCCAACACTACTTGATAGGAATTGCATGTGTTAACAGACAACTTTATCACTACCCCTTCACCCACCCCACCCCCACTCCCCAACGGCCCAACACGCTTCTTCCAGGTTTACTTGTAGCAGGCATAAATGATCCTCATATCATTAGAGAAGGAGAACTAAATGCTCAGCAGGCAGACACATGTGGGGTAGAGTGTGACTTGAAATGGAGGAGATCTTTGCTGAATTTCAAGCATGCAGTCTAATGTAGTGGCTGGTTTATCACAAAGCCATTTTTAGGCTCTGGATAGTTGGGTGAAAAACTAAAAGGCAGCTCAAGGTAGAAATGGAAACTGTAAAGTCTGTGCCTTTCTTGAGTCTGTTTTTTTAGAGGCAAATATAGTTGGTTGCAAGTGGAACAGACTGGAAGCCTAATTGGGTTGTGGTTTGTTCTTCAATGAAGGAAGGCTCACTACCAAATGATCCAGACAAGGGCCATGATGGAGGTCTGATGGGCTGATGGAAGAAATAACTAGGAGAAGGTGAATGAAGTTTCAGTGTGTAGCTGTGGGGAAAACTCTTTTTTAAATATTGGCTAGTCTTCTATGCTAAATGCAACATTTGGGTGTTAAAAAAATGAAAAATACCTGACACAAAAAGTGACACACATTTCTTTTTTTTAATGAAATGTGTTCTTTTATTTATTTTTTTATCATTTATTTATTATTATTTTTTTTACTTTACAATATTGTATTGGTTTTACTTTAGCTAGAAAAAGAACTTTTGTTTTTTAATTGGCCTTTACCCAGCTGAGAAACCTTGTCTAAGGCTTAGCATTCAAGATACTCTCAAGTCCTCAACATCACTCTCAACTTGACCCCACTCATTATCATATTACTGTCAATTAGCCTAGCTTATTACTGGCTGCTCTTCTTTTCAACCTCACCACACCCAATTTTTCTCTGACCTGCTTTGAAATCATTTCTGTAGTTGTATTATTAACAGTATCTAAGGTATTTCCATCATGTTAGGGAATAGTCTTTCAATATCCTCAATGGTAAGTGGCTGCTGCTACTGCTGCTAAGTTGCTTCACTTGTGTCTGACTCTGTGCGACCCCATTGACGGCAGCCCACCAGGCTCCGCCGTCCCTGGGATTCTCCAGGCAAGAACACTGCTTCCTGAACAATGACTGAGGCCTGTGTTCAATATCGGGCTTCCCAGGTGGCTCAGTGGTAAGGAATCCGCCTGCCAAGCAGGAGACATGGGTTTGATCCCTGTGTTGGGAAGATCCACTGGAGGAGGAAATGGCAACCCACTCCAGTATTCTTGCCTGAGAAATCTCATGGACAGAGGGGTCTAGCAGGCTACCGTCCACAAGGTTGCAGAACAGTTAGACACGACTTAGTGACTAAACAAAAACATGTTTAGAATCACTACTTACTATTACTTTTTTTTTTAACAAAATGAATTATTTTCTGCTAAAAAATTAATTCCGAAGAATTAATCCCTGATTCATAGAGTTTCAGGCATGAATGATTTGAGTGGAAGAAGCTTTAAGGAGGACAGAAGATCCTTCCTTGTACTGTTAGAATGATATTAGGTTGGTGGCCTGCCTCTTTTGCCTACTCATAATGCCGATCTTAGTTTTGGGTCAAGAACATCTAGGCTTCATACTCAATAATTATCCCCCTACTGCCTAAGCGCTTTCCCTCCTAAATCTAAGGAAACTGCTGGCTTACCTATCTCTCTGACATGAGAATTTAAGACAAGAGAAATTTTAAGGAACTAAGACTTTAAAAAATCGCAGTGGTAGTTAGAAGCAAGTAGATCGATATTTGTTGACTCAGGCTTTCCTATCAGATGGGGTCTACAAATTCTTGTCTAGAGGTCATATAACAAAGTAATGAAAATTTTTAGAAGACTGCAGTAGGAATCTTAACTACTATAGTCAAAGACTATCAGGGATTTTTAGAAATTCAACATCTTGAGGAGTAAGCTGAGTTAAACAATTAGCTAAGTAAAATTTTTAGTAAACGAGATACGGACTAAGGATAACGAATAATGTACATTAGGTCTACTAAAAGACATACACTTGTAGAAGTTCACAATCAAAAATTCAGTAGTCAACTGATGTATGAAAACCAGATTTAGAAGAGAAAAACTGAACACTAATCACAATGCAGAATAAGTGGTGGTAATTACAAAAGATGGGGCTTCCCTGGTGGCTTAGTGGGAAGGAATCCTCCTGCTAATGCAGGAGATGCAGGTTCCATCCCTGAGTTGGGAAGAATTCCCTGGTGAAGGACAAGGCAACCCACTCCAGTATTCTTGCCTGGGAAATCCCATGGACAGAAAAGCCTGGTGGACTACAGTCCATGGGGTCGCACACAACTTAGCAACTGACAACAACAGCTACACAACGTACATTCTTTCCTAAGTCCTGGTCCAATTCTCTGAGAGATGAAAGTTTTCCTACAGATGATCTCATATTACCGTGATTTGGTTTAGTTTTGTTTTCCCAAAACTGCTAGAGTGTGTTGGTTGCTCAGTCGTATCTGACTCTTTGTGACCCCAAGGACTGTAACTGGCCAGGCTCCTCTGTCCATGTGATTTTCCAGGCAAGAATACTGGAGTGGGTACTCATTTCCTTCTCTGGACATCTTCCAGACCCAGGGATCAAACCCAGGTCTCCTGCACTGCAGGTGGATTCTTTACCATCTGATCCTCCAGTACAGTCTGAAACTGCTGTCTATGCCCCCAAAGTAATGCTTTTTGGAAGAAAATGCCTGTCTCCCCATGAACATAGCACAGATTTAGTGCCTTTTCTCCAAGTTGCTTTGATCTAGGTTTTGCAGAGGAAAACTTTAGTCTTGAGGTGAAAAATAACACTAATGATGTACATGGGCCAAAGACAATTGTGCTAAAATTATTAAAGACTTACTCTTATCTAGATTTACCCCAAAAATGCTAGTATATTACACTGAGGTATGAGAAAAATGCAAAAGGCATGTTCTAAAGTTCCATTTAAGGGAACTGGGTTAGGCAGTATTTCCAGAGACTAATGGAACATATAAAAATCAGACACATAAAAAGAATCAGACACTGCTTAAAACAATAAAGTAAATACGTTAAAAATAGAAAATCAAGCTATTTTCCTATTCTTCTTGAGGAAAAATCCAAAAGAAGCTAACCTTCTAAAGGATAAAATGTGAAAGTTTTCTAATTTTTTCCAGGTGTACAGGCATATGATTTTCTATTACCATTTCCCCTTTTTGCATATGATCATGATAGAAAAAGACAAATGTGGAAAAATTTTTTAGCAGAAAATTCATTTTGTTAAAAAAAAAAGTAATAGTAAGTAGTGATTCTAAACATGTTTTTGTTTAGTCACTAAGTCGTGTCTAACTGTTCTGCAACCTTGTGGACTGTAGCCTGCTGGACCCCTCTGTCCATGAGATTTCTCAGGCAAGAATACTGGAGTGGGTTGCCATTTCCTCCTCCAGTGCATCTTCCCAACACAGGGATGAAACCCATGTCTCCTGCTTGGCAGGCAGATTCTTTACCACTGAGCCACCTGGGAAGCCCGATATTGAACACAGGCCTCAGTCATTGCTCAGGAAGCAGGCTCACATGATGGATATTACTCTTCAAACGGTCTTCCTTGTGATCTTGAAAGACCAAACAATTTGGAAATTAAGATGAAAAAATTTTATGAGAATTAATGCTGCTAAAACAATAAGAATTCCATCCAAAAAAGAACAAAATGGGTTTTTAAAACCAGGAAATTTGGAGGTTAAGTATTAGTCGCTCAGTTGTGTCCAACTTTTTGCGACCCCGTGGACTGTAGCCCACCAGGCTCCTCTGTCCATGGGATTCTCTAGGGAAAAATACTGGAGTGGGTTGCCATTTCCTCCTCCAGGGGACCTTCCCAACTGTACATAAAGGAGACTTCATTAATGTGCATTAGAGGATACTCCAGGTTAACTGTCATAAAAAACTGTCTCTTGAGCCTTTAAATTCTATACCAATTCTACACCTCTGGTTGGCCAATTGTTTCTTTATTTAGGTTTTAAGGTGAATGACCTGGGGCTATTTGTTTCCATCAACCTGACTGCGAATTTGGAGGTTGATAAATGCTAAAACTGAATATGTACATTTCACTTAAGTCAGTTTGAGGGTGCAGCCTTTGGAATCAGACTTTTTACTTATTTTATGGCTGATCTCATTCAATGGAGCACTTTTTAGTGATTTTCTTAGGAACAAAATTTTAAAATGGGCCCAAGGTGAACACATCATATTATCAAAATTTATTCATATAGATAATAAACTGTTAGAAGAGCCCAAAGCATGTGAGAGATACAGGAATATTCTACTTATGAAGTAATTTTCTTCTTTTATTTCACCTAGCTGGTATACCTATTTCTTCCACAGACCATAGGAGATACTTGTTTGATGAAACGTAATCCAGTAGAAAGATGCTGATAGCAAGATGGAGAGCCACAGCTCTACTCCATGAGATAATTAAAATATTCAGCATTACCCACCACAGATCAATTAACCTAAAAAAGGTGTGAGCTGGAAGTGTGGGAATTCAGGCTCTCAGATGGGATCCTGCTGGTAACTGTGCTGGGCTAATGTTTAAATTCCATAAAAAACAAACAACTAATTCAAGAGAAATTGCACATTCCAGTAGGTATGTTCATGGACCTTTTCTCCATATAACACTCTCGTCTGTTTTGGTCCACGATTTAATCATACAGCAGATACATGGTGCCTTTGGTACCTGATGCATTTAAAAACTTCAGCTGCATTTAACAAACTCTTTTTATTTTTATTGTATTTTCTAATTTTTCCTTGTTATGGCTACTTAGATACACCCATCATTTAAAAGTCGATATTTAATTTCCAAGTTCATGGCATTTTTAATGTACCTTTGATATTAATTTCCCACTTTGATATTAATTTCTCATTTAATTAACAAGGAAACACAAACTTTAAACGATACAATAGACCAGTTAGACCTAATTGATAGCTATAGGACATTTCATCCCAAAAAAAAAAAAAAAAAAAAGACTGCTCACTATGGCAATTATTGAAGCTGACTTAGGGTGACATAGAGGCTTATTTCCCTTTACCCTTCTGAGTTCTTAGCTGAGGATCTCTGTAAGAAATGACAGAATAGCAGGACAAAATCAAACAGAAGTTTATTAACATAAAAAATAAAATAAAATAAAAAGGAAGCAAATTCTAACACAGATAAAAAAAAAATAATAATTTCTCATTTAAATGCTTTCTTCTCTGCAATCACCCTCTGTGTTTTTTGAGTCTTGTAACTTTATTGAGACTTTCAATGGCTAAGTCAAAGATTTCCCTTGGTAAATTGTAGTTGAAAATATGTGGGTTGTTTTCAAATCTTTTTATATTGACTTCTAACATAATTCCACAGTGATAAGAGAACAGACTCTGTATATTTTAATACCTTTAGACCATGAAATTTTTGTTACTTGTTTTATATCCCTGGATATGTTCTAGTGTGTCCTAGTTTATAGTCTGCTGCTGCTGCTGCTAAGTCACTTCAGTTGTGTCTGACTCTGTGTGACCCCATAGATGGCAGCCCACCAGGCTCCCCTGTCCCTGGGATTCTCCAGGCAAGAACACTGGAGTGGGTTGCCATTTCCTTCTCCAATGCATGAAAGTGAAAAGTGAAAATGAAGATGCTTAGTTGTGTCAGACTCTTAGCGATCCCATGGACTGCAGCCTACCAGGCTCCTCCATTCATGGGATTGTCCAGGCAAGAATACTGGAGTGACTTGCCGTTGCTTTCTCCGAGTTTATAGTCTATGGGAACTTGAATAGAATTTGTATCCTACTGTTGTGTGAAAATTGTATAAATCTTAAGTATGTTGAACTGTTCATGGTGCTTTTCACGTCTACTATATCCTCCTACTTTTCTGTATATTCAGTCTATTAACTTTTGAGAGTTTGATATTGAAACATCAACTAAAAATCTTAATTTATCAACTTGAAATAATTGTAATGTATAGTGGAACTATATATAACTTTATTCTGTATTTTCCAAGTCTCTTGTAAATGTGTTATATTTTCATAATTTTAAAAAAAAGAGAGAGAAAAAAAAAAAAAAAACAGTGCTCATCAAGAAGGGCCTGCCTCTTACATCTTTCCACAACTCTGATAGTTTTGCCAATCCGTATTTCAGGAGGAGAATGTAAATTATATTTATGGTGGTAGAATGAGGAGAAAGGTTAGGTTTTTTTTTAATTATTTCATAAACATATTCTCTCCTCTCCCTCCTGGCTTTCTCTTGTACAGGCCCTCTGGGTACTAGTGTCAGAGTGACAAAGGGGAAAGGCAGTCAGTAAAGGACTCATTGTCTAAGCAAAGACCTCCTGATCCGGTGGAGGGAAAAACAAGATGTCCTGATCACCACTTAGGAGGGTGACTACACAGGATCATCCATCAAAGCTGACTTGCAGATTAAAGGCACACATACTTGAACTGTTCTGAGCCCATTGTAAATACCAAATTTTATTCTATTTTACATAATTTTCAAATTTATATGTGTTCATGGAGTTTTTCCACATTAGACATTATGTGGAAAAGCTCTATTTTACATAACTGATCATAGTAGTTTTTCCACATAAGACATTTTTCTACATATTAGTTAATAATCACAGTGATATATAAAGTGAGACTAGAAGACTAATACATTCAGATGCAAAACAATTAGCCATTGCATTATTCTTTAACTATATTTGACTTAATTGAAAGGTACAGACAAAACACATAATTGTAGCTCTAATATTTAAGGCTCTAAGAATGTTCAGATAATTAAGCCCAAGTATGTTCCCTACACATAGGTGGACAGTGGAAGGTAGCTGGTGCTGTAGTTAAAGAAAATGACATTGAATAAATTTTCTGGGTAGAAAACTCTTTGTATTTGGAGATTCACTCTGCTTCTTTCTAAAGCCAACAAGTCTTTCTGGACGAGGAGCCAGCTGAGTTAGTAGTGGCCAAGAGGTCACCTGACACCACTGTTTTTATGTCTCCCAAACTAAAAATGGGAATATTTGCCAAAATCACATGAAAATGAAAATTGCCATCAGAGAAGGATGAAATTGAAAGGTTTGAAATTTATGTAAAAAGTCTAATTTGGAAAATGAAAAAAAAAAAAAAAAAAAGAGCCTTCCTATCATGTTTTGGAAACTTCCCAGATGTATTAGTTCATTCTAGATGTCTCTTTGGAATGTCATAATTTCCTTGTCAAAATTTAAAAAAATACACTGTTAATTTGGAAAATAAAACTTAGTTTAAAAAGAAACTAGAATCTTTTCTTCTTAGTTTGTGTCAGGTACCACTTTTGTTATATGTGTGGCTACACGAATGCCTATAACACAACATTCAGTTTTTTTCAATAACTAGATACCTGTACTTATTCACAAAATCTAAACTGTACAAACTGCATTTCTCTTGATAAGCACAAAATTGGATCCATCATCTAGGAGTGCCTCAAACAGTTGTCATTTTGTTCTGTCTTGATTATAAATCTAGGCAACTGGTGGTGGTAGAAAGATATAGAGTACTATTAATGTATTTTTAAGGTTGTAAATATACTTAAACAATAAAAAACAAAATGAATGCTACTAAAAGCAAAATTGTACAAATTATCATAGAAGTGAATTCTTAGTAATTAAACTTTCCATATCTGTTTTATTACCTGCTAGGTATAATACAGGGGCGTTCCTGTGGCTAGAAGGCCCTTTGCTTTTGAACTTCCTGGCATTTAAGGGGAAAAAAACCCAAAACAGTACAAAAGCAAAAAAAAAAAAAATCAGTATTCCTCAGAAAAGCATAAATTCAGATGCCAATGAATGCTTTAATACTTTACTTTCTTAATATGTATAACAAATTTCATGTCACATGTCTGTGCTGAAATGCCATTTGAAATTAATTTTGAAATAAGTATAAAAAAGGAATGTTTCTGAGATATAATGATATAAATAATATATTTATGAGACGCTAATCTACCTTTTTCTGCACATGTTTGGGGTGGTTTACTGCCTGGTTATTAACTACAGCCACTGAACTATATATTCCAAATAACTTAATAGTTTCACTTACTGAAATTAAGAGATTCGACATACCCCTATTCTTGGTTACATGTCATTGGCTGCCTAATATCACTTAATTCATTAGACTGACCTTCCTTGACATGACTTACTGTTTGAATTTTGTGGAAATCCGGGCAAGGAGGATGGACCGTTCATTCCAGGGAGAAGGACCGGGGGGAGGCCCGGGAGTCCTGGGTAGGCTGCGGGCAGACTGATGCTGTGGAGGGGGCTGCTGTCCATCATGCTTGGCTGCTGTACTGCTAATCCCAGCACGTCTGAAGCTTTCTTTATACGGTCAAGTTCTTGCTGAGCCATCAGCTGTCTAACGGTCGTGGGAGCCAAGTAATCTTTCTCCCGATCAAGCTGGCTCCCAACGGTCTCCCTCACTTTGGAAATGTGCTGTTTGGAGAAAATATGATCTCTGATGGATAAGCGGGCAGAGTACTTCACCCCACAGAGGGTACACTCTGGTTTGGCGCCTTCTGTTCCACTTTGATTGATCATGAAAGGCTTCCCTATGTTAATTTTAAATTTCTTTTCCTTTGCCCTTGCATTCTGGAACCACACCTGGACCACACGTTTGGGCAGACCGATCTCATTCCCTAGCATCTCACATTCTTGCATGGTTGGAGTTCGGTAGTCACTGAAGCAAGCCTTGAGAACCTTGAGTTGGAGATTGCTCATCTGGGTTCTGAAACGCTTGTGACCTGGTCGGTCGTTACTTTTGGATTTGAAAGGATTGCTGGAGCCGAATGGATTTGGTGAACTGGGGTCAGCTATGCTAGACGTTTCACTGCGGTCGGCATTGTCATCGGGGTCATCCGTGATATAAAAGCTTTGGTCATGGTCACCATCTTTATCACTGAAAGGTATCGAGGGACTCGTGAGAGAGAAGAGAAACTTCTCATCACAGACCTCTGTGGTGGGGGTGGTCGCTGTTTTTGGCAAAGTGTCGAGAGTTTTCCCCTCTTTAGGAGACAAAGCTGGCTTCACCTCTCCGGAACTCCCCGTGGTGCTCTCCATTTCTGCGTTTCCCTCGTCTCCGGTGGTGGCATCACTGATCGCTGTATTAATGGATGAAGTCTCATCAAAATCAGTTTTATTTTGATCATACCCAGCCTCAGCAGGAGGGGCGTTTAAATTCTCTACATCCTCAGAACATTCCGCTTTGAAAGAAGAAGGGCTTAAGAGATTCTTCGGTGACAGTTCTGCCGTCTTACTAACAGGTGTCGACACTGTAGAAGCCAACTCATTCTCACTCGAGAGATCGATTTTCGTTAATGGCAAAGATGGATAATCAAAATAAATGTATTTCTGCGGGCTATCTCCACCATCTTCGGCGGATATTAAAGGGCTTGGTGGCAAGCTGTAACCTGCCTGCTTGCCTTCATTCCAGTGCCGGGAGCGAATGTGGCTTTCTAAGGCTGACTTGGCCTTGAACAGGGCTCGGCAGAAAGGACAGCGTTTATGCGATTGCGCTGGACCCACTGCCCGGAACTGGCCTTTTCTTTCTCGTGCTCTTGTATTCTGGAACCAGACCTGCACGACCCTTTTCTTCAGCCCCACTTCCCGTGCAATGTGATCGAGCATTTTCCGGGTGGGGTTGGAATCCAGTAGGTATTTTTCATAGAGAATTTCCAGTTGTTCCGGAGTGATGGTGGTCCTCAAGCGCTTATCACGGTGTTGGTCCTCCCCACTGTTCCCGCCTTCCTTCTCACTGCAGTTGTTCTCTTCCTTCTCATCCAGTTTCCTCTTAAGGGAAGCGGCCACGGTGGCCGGGGCTGCGGGGTGGGAGGAAGCTGTCTGTGGGGGCATCTGTGTGAGAGGACCACCGAGCAGCTGTCCAGCCATTAAGGAATTGTTAGGGTCGAATATCATGTAGGGCATGTCCATGGGCCGTTCCAAGAATGGGGAGTGAAGGAATTGGTTCTGAGCAGCCAGGAAGTGCATGTGCTGATGCTCCTGCCAGAGTTCCAAGGTAGGGAAGGCAACTGTACACTGATCACATTGGTACTGAAGTAACTGTGGAGGTAGACTGTTCTGGAGAGAAGTCATGGAAATCTGCAGCGGACTGGAAGGGACGGGGGTCTGAGAAGCCGAGGGAGGTCGTCCCAGGAGTTGGGGCGGTTTGGGTGGCTGGGGCTGAGCGGCTGAGGCCGGCGGTGGCGGTGGTGGGTCCGAGGAAGAAGATGCTGATGGCAGGGCTGGTTTGGTGCCTTGAGTGTGGGGCAAGGGGTCACCTGGCTTTGGCTTTTCTGTGGGATATTCAGGCTTTGGAGATGTCTTTTCTGGTTCTGGTTTGGGTGACGGGATCAGGGGGGTGCTGGTCCCAGAAGCAGAGCCCCCCGCAGGGGCAGGAGCAGTTTTGGCTGCTTCGGTCTGGCCAGGCACTGTGCAATGCTTATACACCACCTGATCCGTGGCGTCCATGGAGTCTTCAGTTTGGCTCTCATCTTGGGCGTCATCGTCTTCATCCTTGTAACACTGCTTTTTCTGATGCGTGATCAAATCGAAGATCCTGGGGAAAACCACGCTGCACTTTTTACACTGGTATTGCATGTTGCTCGTTCGGATATACCGCTCATTTGTGAGTTCTCTTTTTTCATTGTCTTTTGTCTCTGTTTGATTCTCATAACTCTTCCGCGCCTTCTGCCGAGCATTCTGGAACCAGACAACGATAACCCGGGTGGGGAGATTGAGAACGGTGGAAAGTTGTTCAATTTCATCATCTTTTGGGTAAGCGTTGGTGTCAAAAAAGTCTTGAAGAACCCGAAGCTGGTAGTCAGTAAATCTGGTCCTGGAAGACCTTTTACTGAAGGATGTGTCTGATTTGTAATGTTCTAGGGAGGAGGGCTGGGGGTCCATTCTGATATCTTCCAAAACCGTTATGGGAGGGTTACTGAAGTTGTAGGGCGAATCCTTATTTCTCTGCCGCTCCTTAAAAAGCGTGTTTCGAAACCAGTGCTTGATAACCTTCTGGGAGAGGCCAGACTTCTCCGCCATTTCCTGGATCTGTTCTTCACTCGGAGAATTGTTGATGTCAAAGTAAGCCCTCAGGATTTTCAGCTGGTCGTCCGTAATTCTCGTCCTCGGGCGTTTGAACTGCGAATGCCTCAGGAAGTTGGGATCCAAGCCAAGCTGCTGCTGGCAGAGCTGGGTGAGGTCCGCCGAGAGTGTGTCCATTGGAGGCAGCTGCAGGGCGAGCTGGGGCGGGAGGGCGGGATGTTGCACCGACTGCATCATGATGGACGGAAAGAGGGGAAGATCCAGGGATACTGGCAGCTGGACCTGCGGGGGTGCAGAAGGGGGTGGGGGCGGAGGAGGCGGAGGAGGGGGTGGGGGTGGGGGTGGGGGCGGCGGGGGAGTGGGCGCTGGGGCCTGGAGCGGGGTGGAGACCGCGCTGGGCAGTTTGACCGGCCCCAGAGAAGGAGGCTGTGGAGGAGCTGGAGGCAAGGGAGGTGGTGGAGGTGGGGGAGGTGGCGTTTCCGGAGAAGATGGAGAAATGGGATAAAGCTTGTCATAGGCCTCCCTGTACTGACGGGCAAATTTTTCTAGCGCTCCGTACGGAAAAAACTGGCCGTGTACGTGCTCCTGGTGACTCTTTAGAATGAGAACGTTGGAGAACAATTTCCCACACGTCCCGCATTCCAGCTTCTCCGTGCTTTCGCCTTCCCCACTCTTGCCCTTCTTCTGTACCTTCTGCCTGTTCTCGTTGTACTGAATGACCAGTTCAAAACCGAAGTTTTCCAGTAAGGCTTTGGCTGCGTTTCCTCGGGCCCCTGAAGCGATGCGGGGTGGCGGGATGGATGGTTCCGAGGACTTCGGCTTCTTTCCAAGGTCTTTGCTTTCTTTGAGCCCTTCGCCTTCACTTACACATTCTTGCTTTGTCTTGTCTTGCTTCTCGGCCATCTCTTCTGCCTCCTTGTAAGAGGGTACGTCCTTCACGATGGGGCAGTCGGCACTGGCCACGGTGGTTTGCTCTTGTTTCAATAACTTGCTGGCCTGCTGCTGCTGCGGTTGTTGTTGCTGTTGCGGCTGTGGCTGCGGCTTTTGAGAGGGCACATGGGGCTGTGTGGCCTGATACTGTTGTGCTTGCTGCTGGAGTATCTGGAGTTGAGTTTGGCCAACGTGATGTTGGCTTTGAATCTGCTGCTTCAAATCTTCAAGCAGGGACCCGGCCATTCCCGTCATGCCCGGCATGCCAAAGGCGGCAGAGCCTACTGGCAAGCCCAGATCCGGCCCCAAGCTGAACTCCGTCCCAGGGATGTAGAAGGGAAAGAGAAACTGAGGCTGCTGAAACTGTAGCAGAGCTTCTGGGGTCATAGGAAAATGGGGCAAAAAGGCGGGGTTGAGAAACTGAGGCTGAAAGAAGGCCGCCTGCTGTTGCAATTCGTGCTGCAGCTGCATCTGAATCTGTGCTGGTGACTGCGGTGGGTGATGCGTAGGTTGAGCAGAGATCAATTCCGGAGTTTGCTTTTTATTTAATTCTTTGGCATCTAAGTGGGTATCTTTGCTGCCTACTGCTGCTAAACTGATGGAATCTAACATCCCTTGGCTGGGACTGTTAACGCTGGCTGCCACTCCGTGCCCGCCAGGTCCATGGCCACTGCCAGGCTCCAGCTTTGCCGCCCTCGCCTTTGTCTGGTGGAGTACAGACCTCATGTGGATTTCCAAGGTCGAGCTTTGGCTATATGCAACATTGCAGATGCTGCACTTGTAAGGTTTGTTATCTGGGCTGTTGTTGGTTTCTTGAGGGACAGGGCTGGAGGCTTCCTGCAAAACCTTTTTCAACTTGTGCAGGTGAGACACTGAGTTATAATGGACCAGGAGAATGTTCTTCTGGGTGAACGACTCTTTACACACGGTACACTTATACGGGCGAGATGGATCAAGGAATTTTTCCATCGTAAAATTTGGCCCTTTTCTAAAAGGTAAGGTCCGCTTTGGTTCAGAGCCCATGTCATCTGGAATAGAACTACTGTCACTGCCTACAGGACTTGCCTTCCCTTCATGGTCCACCTCATACTCTCTCTCCATCTCCTGCTCTAGGGCATGGTCCTCCTGGGCCATAGGTTCGCTCTCTGCCCATAGTTCCCCATTCACGGGCAAGGAGGCATACAGCTGTTGAAGTTCAGTCTCACTCAGTTCGGGGTGGCCTGCTTCCAAGTGTTTTTTTAAAGCCTGGAATGTACGGAAACTACGCTGGCACAGGTTACACATAGTGGCGGCCCGAATCGCATGATACTGGGAATGTATCTGAAGCTTCTGCATAGTCTTAAAAGCCAAGCTACAATGGTTACAGCGATACTTGTAAACGTGGCGGTCTGAGACAGAGAGTGGTTGCCTTTTCTGCTGTTCACTTAACTGATCTTGCAGTGTGTCGGAGATTTTCATATCCTTACTGCTATTTTTATTCCATTCCAACACTTCTGTGGCTTCTTTCGTTGGTTTCTGCTCCTCACTCTTTATTTCCACGCTAGCCTTTGAATCATCGAGACCCACCATACTTTTGTCATCCATTGGACTGTCACCTGTGTGAAGAAAGCATAAACAGCACTTACAGGAAGGAGTCTACAGATTAAATGCCAATGAATATTGTTATGCAGGAGCCTCTGAAGGGCTTCCCTGGTGACTCAGTCAGTAATGAATCTGCCTGCTAATGCAGGAGATTGAGGGTTTGATCCCTGGGTTGGGAAGACCCCTGGAGAAGGAAATGGCAACCCATTCCAGTATTCTTGACTAGAGAATCCCATGGACAGGGGATCCTGGTGAGCTACCGTCTCAATGAGTCAGACATGACTTAGCGACTAAACCACCACCATTGTTAAGGAGGAACCTCCAAAGAAATCACCTCTGACCTCAAGGAATTTCAGCATGGGAAGAAAATAAGTCAGAATTAGCATGCTACCACCAGTATGATAGCAAGGGTTATAAGCACAGTGTTCAGGAATTAGAGCCCACAAAATGTTCCTGGTCAGTGGTATTTAGGTCTCCCAAGGACAGTTTAGGTGTCCCAGGTCAATCTGGTAAAGAATTTGCCTGTCAAGAATATCCCCTGGAGAAAAAAATGAAAACCCACTTGCCTGGGAAACCCCATGGACAGAGGAGCCTGGTGAGCCACAGTCCATGGGGTCACAAAAGAATCAGATATGACTTAGCAGCTCAACAGCAACAATAACAACAAAGGGTCATTTACAGATAACCAGATAGTAAATATGCCTTGGAAATGACGGTTTTTGGAAATGTGTGTTTTTTTTTCTTTGTGCATCTCAAAAACATAAAATCTTTGATGGTAATAATGCTAGATCAGCATCATGCATAGAAGGCCCAGAGTGTGTCTGGCACAGATTCTGGTCACAGGCTGGCATACCTGAATATTTCCCAGCCCCCTCAGCTGTGATGACTGCAGGTGTGTCCCGCTCTGACTTCTCAGAGGCGGCTGCTGGCAGTAGCAAGCTGTTGGGCATCATCACATCAGGGACAGGCACCTGTGAAAACCAAAGGGGTTCATGACAAAGGTACCCCAGACATCATGGACTCCATCACACTTTACCCCAGACAGTTGTGTACCCCAGTTATATTTTCCAACCAAAGCAGGGACATTCTGTGACTCTTGAGGTCAATGCTCTCCTTTCAAATTTCAGATCAATGCTGTGGCAATGCTGTATTCTTCTTTACTTTTCTTTTTTTTAAAAAATAAGCTTGAAGGTTTCTGTAGCCCAGAAATGATAGCCAAGCAAAGATGAAACTCCTAGTGCCCATAGGAATCATTTGATTAACATTATAGGTATGAGAATAAGGCTGCAAAATCTGTGTTGTTGAATCAGCTGTGCCTTGTATCACATTTGGGGTTTATTTCCAAGGCACAGGAGAAACAAACGGGCCTTTACTTGTGATTTCTACGACACGGTCAGCAAGAGCTTGTCGCCACTCAGAAGAAATACATTTCTGTCACACAATAATGACAGATTTTATGTTGATACCTTCAGAGATTATGGCACACATGCATCAAGACTTGGTTCCCTTACTGTCATAAGCAGCTTCTCCACGCAATCCGGAGACACACTGTGCAAATGCGTCAGATGAAGCTGGAGGTGCATCTTGTTGCTAAGGACGTCCTGGCAGAGGGGACAGCAGATGACCGGCTGCACGGAGTGCTGTGACAGGACGTGCATCTGGATACGACTTTGGTCCCTACTATTGTAGTTACAATAAGGACACTGATAGAACTGGAAAATATTGAATAAACATGAGTCCTATTAGTTAACGGATGTGGATGACTTTGGAGCATTAGAAGTCAGACCAAGAGTTAATTACCTTGCCAATTACAGTGTCTACATACATTTCAACAGCATGGAAAGGTTTGGGGGCTCTAAAATGATCAAGGGCAACAATTTTTTAAAAAAAAATATGTTTATACAGCAAAAGGAGAAAAAAACAAAAAACAAACCATGTGTACCTGTTCGTGACAGAATTTATTGTCCTCTGTAGGCTTTGATCTTTTTGTTGACACATCCTCTTCTTTTGCCAGCAGGAGTGGCTGGGTTCCCCCTGCCACACTGACTTTTAGCTCCTTTTCTGGTGTGATTACTCCTGATTCCCCAAAAGAGAATAGAACATCTCAATCTTAAAAGACTGACAATATCAAAATCAGAAAAAATGATGTCTTTCGCATAGCTCTAAGTCCACTGAATCACTAGAAGGAGGGGCAAGCACTTGTAAATGATGCTGATCTCAAAAGGCAAAAACACACTTCTTTTTGTCCACTGACCAAGTGGACTTTATAAATGTATTTTAAAATGTACTTCTGTCTCCTGTTTAGATAACCCTCAGTGACCATGAAAGATTGATCAATGACACATGTCCTCTGCTGTCTCAATATACCTTTATCACATTAAAGCAAATCTATTCCCATTCACAAATGCTAACTTAGAAAATAATTATTTTTGGAACTGTTTCATTACCTATTTTTTTTCCCTAAAATTCTAGGACACTAAAAACACTTAAAATTCTGAGAAGGGCTGACCAGTTATAATTCACGAATGAAACCAATGCTTTTATGTGGTGAATATAGGATTTTAAAATTATACATTATGTATCCACTGCTGCTTTTTTGTGATTTATCCTTGGCTTTAGATGTTTCAGCAGGTGGCTATGCATATGACATTGTAGTCCAAATCAAGAAGACAATTGTTTTATGAGGTTAATCTGAATATTCGGTGTTAAAGATGGTTTAAAATTTTGCCTAGATGAGCAATGTAATGTACAGAAGCCTCACACACATCAAAGGATAGAGTGTGATTCTAATTTCCCAATCTAACAGAAAATTCTTTCCAGCATCAATTTTCCCGATAATCTCTTCTGTGAGGCTGGATATTACAGCGACATTGGGTAGGCATGTCACATACATCTCACGACAAACACAAAACCTCATTTACCAGCCATTCCAATCTCATCATAGCACGGCATCATCTGACCTTTTTTCTGCTGTTTATTATGAGTATTTCTAATTTTAACTTTCAATTTTCACCATCTTCCAGTCAATTTGCAACTAAATTATTTCCAGGGTGAGGACACTATCACTGGACAACTGGGTGCAAATACATCTTGAAATGCAATGAAGCTAAACCATTGATTGCTATCAGACCCCGCGTAAATATAGAGTCTAGGCGTAATCTGATTGTATGCTGTGCATGAAGATTTATCTTGATTTTTTTTTCCAATCCACATACGGTTCATATAAATGAACAAATTACACTTTATTGCAAAATAACCCAGTTTTAATTTAAAAATAAGGTCAAGGATGTTATGAAAACAACATAAAAATGAACCCCAAAATAGATTCTTTTTCTCTCCTGGATGGAGATGCATGTTTTATACCATATAAATAATTTTAGGAATTTTGAATTCTGAAAGAAATTTGAAAGTAAGTCTGACTCTAAGGAGACCAAAATTAAAATAGAATTCAAATGACATAATGACAATAATGTTATTCCATTGAGGTCTGTGAAAGGTATAGAATTAGTGCTACAATTTCAAACAAATTGCACTGAGACTTATTTCTATTGATAGATTTGCAAACACTAGATTTTATTTGAATTGGTACATTTGTCTTATATATACAGATATATTAGAGAAACTTAGATTCTTTCTAGATATTTGAAAATATAATTTACTATAGTTACATTTGAACGATTTAAATCTGAGATAAACTAAAGAATTTTATCACACTGATTAAACAACATCCAAGTATTTCATATCCAAAGATATCTCAAAACCAAGAATGTTTATTTTATAATTCATCCAGGTATCAAAAATTTTTTTCTTCTAAAAGGAAAATTCTCAAAGCAGAATATATTTTGTGCTATTGTTTTAAAAGTATTAAAAACAAATACAAGAAAACAATGGGATATATAAGGTTGGCAAATAAAACTGCTTAAGGTGACAGATCAAGTTGTATAAAATGATTGTCGTTTAAATCAGCGAGTGTCTATCAGTTGCTTTTTCCCTGTGAGACTGGAAAATTTTTCTTTTAAAGTTCCTTAATAATGAGGAAGAATATGCTTCCTTAAGAGAATAATACTATGTCATATTCCCTTATCATTCTTTTGTGTACATGGTAGAATCTGACATGACCAAATAATAGGTTGGTCCAATTCCATATGCTATCAAAGACTGTCACACAGAAGGTAAAAGAGAATTTCCATAATTCTTGTTGCTTGCAGGCTTTAGGAATATCAGAAAGAATAAACCTTCTGGAAACTTCTAAATCTATTAAATGTATAGCTATGGCTTTATTTTTATAAGTATGTATCTTCTAATGTTAGTACTATGAGGATCAAAAAAACTGATTTCAAGGCTTAAAACATTTTACTAAGACTGTACATTGGTGTAAGTATTTGATATAATTAATCATATTATTTTTAATGTATATTCATATTATCAAGAATATAATTGCTTTTGAATTTAGGGACATTTATGCTGCCTCAAGAAAAGTTTTAGGGTCACTATTTCATAACCATTGTGGTAACTGCTGGATATAATATTCTACCCTATATATGTGTCAGCTTCAATATTTTTTGGCTAATTAAGTTAATTAAACCATGATCTTAATGTAAGCTAGGGGCTCCCTAAAGACCATTTTATTTTAAATTGAGAAGAAGTTATAAAATCTAGACCCCCAAACTCTATCTAGGCACCTCAGAAATACATGCTACTGATAAGAAGCAGCAGCAGAGAATGTTAAGATGCGACAGCATATGACAAAAACAGACTCTTGAAGCGAACACAGGTCATCATGATTATTTGCAAAAATAAGGGACCTTACAATTTATACATGTATGCCTTTTCTACAAAAAGGGGTACCACCTTAGGTATTACTGCCTCCCTGGTGAATTACAGGAAATCAAATCTGGGGTCTTTTTCTGAATTGTTTTATTCTAGAAATATATTAAATAAAGGCTACTTACTTTTTAGGAAGGTTTTAAGTTTTCTGACTACTCATAGTTTATGTCTACAACTTTACTTGAAATGAACACTGTTTTGTTACCAAAATTTTGAAATGGGGATCATAATTTATCTTCAAAAAACAATGTCATTTTAATGTACTTTTAACTAAAAAAATGAAGTCTAATTGCAAATAAACACTGCCAAATAGATGAGTCAATGATTATCTGTCAGTTATGGGATTATTTAACTTGCATGAGATTGCTAATATAAAAATGACATAATTCATTTCAATTCAGATGCCACCTACTTAATAAATTTTCAATCCCTAAAATACAGAAGGTTGTAAAATGGTTTATGTTCATAACAACTGAGGAAAATCCAATCACATATATGTATTCAGAGCAAATATTGAAAAAAAATACAGCAAAATCCTGGGTTATTACTTATGAATCAATGTATTTGATAAAGTTTGAATACTGTAAAACTTGGATATAACACAAGATGTTATTCAACTCCAAATAAGCCTAAATTATAATGACTGGTACAGTATTCTTTCTAATGAGACTAGAATGAAAGGATAATTTTAATTGCAGTAATGAAGGTTAATTTCCATCTTTCCTCATGTTTACTCCCTTATTAAAAAGCGGTCCCCTTAGCCATGGCAGAGACATATTACATTTTCAATGCAAATGTATTAATCTGGATAAACTCTATATTAATTCTTGTAGTGCACAGAGCTATAATTTGGATTATAATTAATCTAAAGTGGCACTAGATTTAAATGACAATATAAATGAGGCATTAGGAGGCTTTTCTATTATGAATGAATATTCAACAAATATAACTTGCATATTGCCAAGTCTCATTTTGAAAGCTCCCGTCCTAGAGATTAATGTCAGCAACAAAGTACAACAGCTTATACAAACACCTTCTTCCTAACATGTGTTAATTCCTTCCTGTCTAAAAAATTCTGTGTTAAAGTGAGGTCACACTGTTTTCCCATCTAGCACATTCAGATAGTGATTAATGTATAAATTTGCCAGGATTTTTGACATTTATAATTGACATCAGGGAGAAAACCAATATACACATAAGTGGATAATCGTTAGAAATACTTACAAGAAAAAAAAACAACAACCATGTAATAATTTTTTCACCTAATCAGATTCAGTGTAGAAAGCAGAAAACTTTGTTAAATGTTCACGTGAGAGTGGGCACCCCTGTCTTGTTCCTGATCTTAGAGGAAATGCTTTCTGTTTTTCACCATTGAAAATAATGTTTGTTGTTGGTTTCTCATATGTGTATGTATGCCTATGGCCGATTCATGTTGATCTATGGCAGAAACCAACACAACATTGTAAAGCAGTTATCCTCCAGTTAAAAATAATAAATAAATAAAAATGTACCAAGGGGGTTAAAAATGTTCATGTGAGTTGTCAATAGTAAGAACTGTCAATGTCTGGGACATTTCAAAGCTAAACATTTGCATCTCAGTAATTCCTTTGAGTTGGGTAAAGTACATTTTTATCCCTATAGATGTAGTTGGAGAGGCATTCCTGTAGGGCTAAAAATGTGTCTTAGAAAACTATCATTATCTAACGGTCTGTATCCTCTCACATGCCTGAGTCCTGATGAGATGGTACAATGAGATCCCCAAGAAAGCGTAATAACTCATCAGGCCATTAGGGAGTGATTGAGCCCATTATTTATGTAGACCAGTAAACCAAGCTGATGGAGATAGAGCCCTTGTATCTGTGGTATGTTCCAAGCAAGACTCCTTACTCATTGATGAGATTGGAGCCATTTTCAAAAGATTCCCACAACTCATCCTTTACAAGGTATTAGTTACTGAAAACCAAGCACAATGTCACATTCCTAAGCATTACATGAATACTCAACAAACACCAATGGGCTGTGTGTTTGACACATTCTTCTGCATGTGTTGGGTTAGGGGTGGAACATACCCTGCAGTCTCTTTTGGTACAACTGTGAGAAAATCACTACTGAAGGCAGGGAGAATCATGGCCTTCCTGAAGTAGTCAAGCAGCTAGCTTTCATGAGATCCTCCTAGACCTAAGCTGACTCCCTTGCTATTTCCAATTCTTTCCAAATGAAGTTTAGATGGCACTGCCCTTGACCTTAACTGATCACAAGGTATTTCAAATACCTTGTCAGTAACCCCAGGAGCTGTATTATTATACAGCTAGGGGATCTTTTTTTTTTTTTTTTGTACATTCTTTAGGCTCAAAACCAACCTTAGATCCTCTTTGTTAAAATCAAATTAGAATCATATGCTAGCCACTATATGCTAGATGCAAATTTAAATGGTACTTTTTTCACTGGATTCTGGAGAAAAATTCAGCATGGAAGGGTATGGGGTGGGTAGCAGGGAGGCTCTTCAAATAATTTGCAAAGGGAATGGAAAATTTAGATCTGCAAAGACTGAGTTACAAATGCAGGATAATTCAGATTTAAATAAACGTGCACGTGAAAATGATATTTTTTGCACAAGTCAATGTCTTCATAGCGAAAACAAGCTTCTTTAGATGCGGCTGTCACTGGAATTCCAGGAAAAGATAGATGACTACCTGAAACGAATAGGCTTGAACCCGTTTCAGCACTTCTTCTGCTTCAATGAGTCCAACATAATAAAACTAGGTATAGCGTGCAGCAAAAGTAGCCAATGTAATATTCATTGCAACCATAGATTTCCATCTCATACATACAAAGCATGGATGAAGTCATATATTTGCCAAATCAAACACAGAAAAAGCCTTAGGTATCCACACCAGATGCTAGCCTAGGGTTTGTTTGTGCACAAGTAAATGTCATGACACGAAGGTTTGTTTTCAAAGACAGTAGCTTTCATTACTGGGATTTGTCTATTCTAGAAGATCAAAATTACCCAGCACCTAATCCCTTCTCAATGATATTTCCTCTTCTTAGGCTGAATCATCTGTAAACTTTTTCACTGGATTTTGTTTGAAATGCCTCAAATAGATGCCCTTAAAAAGGGCAAATTCCTGAGTGTAAGTTGTAAAAAAAAAAAAAAAAAAAACAGAAAGCAAGGAAAAATAACATTTATTTTTAGGGTTACGTGGTTTAGGGAGGGAGGGGGTGCATATGATTGAATGAAAAAATTCAAGTGATATCTAATCCCATGCTTATGAAAAATTAATATGCCATCAGAGGAATCACAAGTATAGCTAAGATTAATGAAAGGCGCTTAAAAAATTACAAGCACACAAACTGATTTGATTAAAAAATAATCTCGCTGGTCGTCCTGCAATATTCTTCAACTTATCCACATCTATTCTGTCAGATGGTTATGATTAAAAATAGGTCAATGGGAGGCTACTGATAGAAATCACATGCAAAATGCACATGCAATGAATAGTAGTGGGAATGTTCAGACAGTTTAAAATGAATAAAAGCTTTTAATAAGCTGGGGGTGGGTCAGCAAAGGAAGGGTTGATCGCTGGGATGGGGTGGGGGAGGGAAAGGTGAAAGATACTAGCATCTTACCAGAGTCTTTATTAGAGTTTTTGCCTTCACTGTTGTCTCTCTCACTCGTGTCTTTCTCATCCTCGTCAGCCCCGGCTATAGGTTTAATGGCTCCTTCTGCCTCCTCATTCTGTTCTTCTGCTAAGAAACACACACCAGTCAGTAGGATGGAAAACCCCAGAAACACAAACCCGAAAATAAACAATGTGACCATTTAAAAATTTTGTTACTTAGGAATCATTTGCAGACATTCCTTCTCAAAAAAGAACATGAATTTATTCAAAAGTCACTACTAGAACCTGCTGGCTCTACCAATGCAGGGTTTGTTTTTTATCTCAAGCCACTTCTTTTATTTCCACTGAGAAAATGTGCCCATACTAAATTAAAAGAAGTCTTTTCAAAGAAATGCGGTTTGAGCTAGAAAAGATTTAAAAATGAATGCGAGGCGATTTTGTAATTTCAATAGTAGAGCCTTCGAAACTACATGAACCCGCTTCTCCATGGACTTGGATAAATGGCAGAAGGAAGCAAATTCTCAGAAAAATGTCTTCATAATATAATGTGATAATGATGGGTTAAATATAAGACAGGTGTTACTCTCAACTTTCAGTCCTTAGACCCCAGAGGAATCCTTTGGAATTTGTCAGAGTAAGATCACAAAACTTCAGTTATCCTGGGATTTTTTTTTTTTTTTCTATAGGGGGAGCTCTACAGAGTGTAGGACAGAAGAAGGTATACTTCTTCTATGACAACCACATCACCCCACACCTCATTCATGGGTTTCACACCAGCTAGATTACATGGAAATCCTCATAGTAACTCAACCCTATTTAATTATTCTGTAAATCTTAGCTACGCCGCTGCTGGTGGATTAATCTGTTTATGCAGTTAGCCTCTATGCTGGGTCGGTGTAGCACTAATCCGTGAAAGGCCCACTGTTCTCTTTCATCCTGCGATCATTTGTCTCTCACTGTGCTGATGTCACATTTTAATGAATTTTTAGCAATCTGAGTAATGCCAGATAACCAGACTTGCAACTCCCCACAGCATGGCATGCTGTTTTCATTGCGGCACAAAAAATAAAAATCCTATTCCCCTGTTCAGGTAGGAATTACATAAATTAGGAGAAGAAGGTAAAATGGGATTTGAAGCACCAGGCTCCTCAATTTCATAAAATCTTTAATGACCATATAAATTAACCCTGGAAAGGCAAAAGGTCACTGACACCCATTTGCATACACTCTTCTATTTGCTTTTGATAAGCAGAGCTTTTATGCAGAGAACATGATACAATTAACCCTTCAAGAACCGTACAAAACGCTACTCTGGACATTTTAAGTGTCAAGCATTAACTGAAAATTACACACTGCATAAAATTTTCATTGCAAATGCTATAGTGATTGAAAGGGGAAATCGTGGCCCTCTCCATACCCCATGTTTTTTTAATAATGTTCTGACAGCAGAATGAAATATCCACTGTCATATGTAGCAGCTGAGCACCAAAAAGAAAAAAAAAAACAATTGCTATTTAGTGTTTCACTTGCCAGCCATGCTGCACCACTAGAGACCAGAAGACAACAGGAGGGGGTTGGTTCTGGGCTCAATGGCAGAAACTCCAAAGAAAGACTCCAAGTTTGAAAACAAGGATGTTTAAAACATGTGAAATCAGAGTTTATTTCAACCGGAAGTCCTCAAAGGCACCATGCAAATCTACTGACTCCATAGATACACTTTCGTGTTGCACCAAAATGCAGGGGAGGTCTTCAGGGAGAGGTCAGTCATTGGAGGGTTCGGGGGAAACTTCCCTTTCAGGCAAATACACGTGAAAATTGTACTTGAAGATGAATCAACCCTTCTCATGGCCCTACCCTTCAGTGATAAGCGGTGATCAAACCCAGACCTCCTCCTTCCAGCAGGGGGCCAGGCTGGGTGGGGACCGTGGCCTGGCTCCGTTTGGGAGGCTGAAATCATAACTGGATTAGGTGGTGTTCCCCTCTCCCCTCCCAAGTCCACACACGTGACTCGACCATCCAGTGTCAGGCCTGCGACCTACGCGACAGCCCGTGGCACTTCCTTCTCAAACTCGTCCCAGGAAAGGGGTGCGAGACTGCTGGGAGCGGATTTACTAGACCTTCCCCCCAGGGCTGGAAAACGAAGCGTCAGAGTGCTACTGAGCGTCCTTATCTTGAGGGGACATAAAATGGTAAGGGCTAGCGCCACTCCTGTTCATAAAACATTGCGCGTCAGGAGAAGAAAACGAAAATTATGAAGGTACGAAAAGAGAAACTCCAGTACGGTCTGCGTCTCATCAGACGGTTTCTGCAGGATCCTCTGGTATGTGTCTTAAGTGTGAGAGAAATTCCCAGACAAGTTCTTCTATACATCACGGTGGTGTCTGACCCCAGCCTGACCCTGGCAACAGTTTGAGAAATCTGAATGTGAACAAAGACTCTGTGTCAGCAGCGGGGAGAGATTGTGGGATAGACGCTCCCCATCAACTTAATCGCAAACAGCAGTTCTGAGGCCATAACTTTGCCCGGCTCCTCCAAGCCACAGCTCATAACCTCCAGGGTGGATTTGCCCGCACTCCCTCGGCTTCTGTGACTTCGGGCGCCCCTCCGCCTTTTCTGGTTCTTCCTTTGAAGT
The DNA here is from genome assembly GCF_055505025.1 of Bos grunniens. Taxonomy (NCBI): domain Eukaryota; kingdom Metazoa; phylum Chordata; class Mammalia; order Artiodactyla; family Bovidae; genus Bos; species Bos grunniens. The sequence goes on from NC_141178.1 coordinate 42,326,240, forward strand.
AGGCAGGCAATTAGCTCTAATGCTCCAGCAATTCAGACCTGTTTTGTGGTTTCCAAGGCGAAAGCTGTTTATTACAGGTAGGGCTCTTTGGAGCCATAGAACTTGGCGAATTTTTAATCAGGCAAAAAAGAATCAAAGGGTAACTTTTGTACGCCATAAAGTTTCCTCCGAGTCAGGAGAAAAAGGTCACTTTCGTTCTTCAGGAGAGTTTTCGAAATAAATTTGACATTCGTTTTATAAATAGGCTTTACAGTCAAGAGTATTAAGGGTGGAGAAACCACTTTCCCCTAGAAAACCATGTAGGTTGGATTTGGGGTGAAGGGCAAGAGTTGGCTACGTTCTCATTTTCAAGTACCACATTTCCTCAACTGTAAAATGCTGTAAAATGTAAGATGCTTACATTTTATGAAAAAAGGAAGAGAATTTTATGAAAAAAGGAAAAAAGTATACAGCATGAAATATATTAAAGGGATGTCTTAGAACTCAGGGAAATTACAGAAAATTCCAAAATAAAGATGCTAAAGCAGTTTTCATTTTCATCAATAAATTTCTTCAATATATTATATGTAATAATAATGAAAGTGTAGCATTTCATAAAATAGTTATATTCCCACTGTGTATATTTCAATTATTTTGCCTCATGGAAAACACAGTATTCATATGTTAAATTTTATGATATAATTCAAACATGCATTAGGTCCAGTAGAACTTCCTGATTTTCAAATAAATGATAAAACATTTCAAAATAATAGGAAGAAGACAAAATAATTTTATAGTCTCACAACGGTACAATTAACTTCCCCTTGCATTGTTATAGGGCTTCCCTGGTAGCTCAGCTGGTAAAGAATCTGCCTGCAATGCAGGAGACCCCAAATCTGCTTCATGCTCTCTCTCTGATCTAAACACCAGTCAGTTTTGTTCCTACTGCTTTATTATACAGTTGGGTTTGGGAACCCTCTGAGTCTTCTAAGGAAACCACCACATACTTTTTAAACCCATAGTGTGGTGTTGGAGAAGACTCCTGACAGTCCCTTGGACTGCAAGGAGATCCAACCAGTCCATTCTAAAGGAGATCAGCCCTGGGATTTCTTTGGAAGGAATGATGCTAAAGCTGAAACTCCAGTACTTTGGCCACCTCATGCGAAGAGTTGACTCATTGGAAAAGACCCTGGTGCTGGGAGGGATTGGGGGCAGGAGGAGAAGGGGACAACAGAGGATGAGAGGGCTGGATGGCATCACGGACTCTATGGACGTGAGTTTGAGTGAACTCCGGGAGTTGGTGATGGACAGGGAGGCCTGGTGTGCTGCGATTCATGGGGTCACAAAGACTCAGACGTGACTGAGCGACTGAGCTGAACTGAACTGAAAGAGAAAGCGAAGGATAGCAACTGAAACATCTTTAGTTTTTCACATGGAGCATCAATTCTAGACACTTGGCTTATAAGAATTCCTTCTTGTGCCCCTTCTTTGTCTCCCTGTTCAGCTCTACTCCCTCAAAATCTATCCTTTTTATGACCTACTTAAATCTGACTTCTCTATGTAACATCTTTCAGTGACTGCCATTACACAAAGAAAAAGCTCAGTCTTCTGAACAGGGCAAGAAGAGCTAGTCTCTGTCTATCACTCCAGTCTCATCTTTCTTCACTTCCTACCTGGCACTTAACTTGAGAACAGTCTCAAATTTCAGGTCATCATCAGAATCGCCTGGAAGACTGGTTAAACCACAGATTGTTGGGCTCTATCCCTACAAATTCTGACTCTGGTAGTGTAGAGTAAGGCCTGAGAATTTACATCTCCAAGTTCCAGATGATGTTAATACTCTTGGTCCAAGACCACATTTCATGAACACACACAGTCATTGATGCCTACCTTCTTTCTATAAGAAACACCGTTCTGTTTCTTGTCTTTTCTAGAATGAATTTTCTTCACTGTATTTAACTCCCATCTTTTAAGTTTAGCTTGGCAAATATCATTTTTATCATATGTAAAAATGGAGCTAATGCTACTTACTTCATAGACTTGTTATAATATATAAAAATTAGCACAGAGCTTAATGCAAAATAAGTATTAAAAATGCTAGCAGTATTATTACTCTTAATTGCTTCTTTTTATATTAGAGAGAAAGTGAAAGTGAGTCGCTCAGTCATGTCCAACTCTTTATGACCCCATGGACTGTAGCCCACCAGGCTCCTCTGTCCATGGAATTTTCCAGGCTAGAGTACTAGAGTGGGTCGCCATTTCCTTCTCCAGGGAATCTTCCTGACCCAGAGATTGAACTCAGGTCTCCTGCATTGCAGGCAGATGCTTTACCTTCTGAGCCACCATTTTAGTTATTTTTAATTGACTGATGATTGCTTTACAATAGTGGTTTGATTTCTGTCATGCATCAACATGAATTAACCATAGGTCTACATATGTCCCTCCTCTCTTTTAATTGCTTCTTTCTCCAAAAAGTCTTCTCTGAATGCTGAACTAAGATTAGTGTTTCTGGATAGGTTTTTTTTTTTCTTTTTCTTGTGCATTAGTGTAAGACAACTTAAGTTAGCATGTGGAAATCAGTATTACCTACTTCCCCTAATAGGTACACATTTACTGAAAACAGTGATTGTCTTTTTTGTCAGTGTTCCAGAAGCACCAACCCCAGGGCTGGAATTATAGAAGGCAGGCAGAGCTTGTTACCTGGAACACTGAGTTCCATTTAGGAAGCAAAACTGGGAAAAGGAAAAGAGGAGTCTAGACTCTTGCTTTCCTCCATTCGTGTTCAATTAAACCTAAAAGAAGCATTTGTTTGGTTTTTTTTGGTTTTGGTCTGGTTTGGGTTGTTTTGTTTTGGTTTAAATTTTCTCTCTCTGCTCAATCATGTTCATTATTCAACCATTGCTGGCCTGGCTCCACATCTATTGCTCTTCTCAAAGCCACTGATGACTTCCATGCTGTGAAATCCAATGGCCACTTTGCATCTTACTTGACTTTGCTCAGAAGATGTTAGTTACTACTCCTTTCTCCTTGAAAAACTCCCTTTCTTGAATTTCATTGCATCAGACTATTGTGATGCCATACCCCTCTGAAAGTTCTTTCTTATTCCCCTTTGCTGGGGACTCCTCCATTAAAAATCTAAATATTGGAATGTCTCCAGCATTGGTCCTAAGTCCTATTCTCTTATCCACAAAGAATGTTTGATTTGAGGAAAAATAATGATATCCCTAGATGACTTCATCCAGGTCCACTGGTTTAAATTTTGCATCTCCATTTGGATGTCTGAAAGGCGTATCAAACTTAATATGTCTAATCGGAGCTCTTGATCACCCTTCAATGTACTCTTTCTCCCCAGTCTCCATGATCTCAGTGAATGGTACCACCATTCACCAAAAGCAAGGCTCATCACTGACTTCTTTCTCCTTCTTATATGCACACCAATCTATCAGAAAGTCCTATTAATTCCAATTCCAGGATATCTTATATACAGTAAACCCATCTATTTCTTTTCATTTTCATTGCCAGTACTGTTAACTGCTTACCTGTAGCTTGCAATGGTCTCATTACTGGGAAAGACTTGCTCTTGCTTTCCCACAATTTATTCAGCACACCTTAATAAAATCGAGCCATTCTGCTGTTTGAGTCCTGCCATGGCTTCCTATTTTGTTTAAAATAACATAGGAACTCTCCACTGTGGTTAAACTGATCAGGCCTCTGTCTACCTTTATGACTTCACCTTACATTGCTCTCCTCTTCACTCATCTCTCTCCACACTACCCTTCTTTCTCTTCACAGAATATGACCAACCTTTTCCCTCTGTCTGTAATGTCTTTCCCCTAATTTTCTTCTTATTATTTTGTACTCAACTTACCTGTCATTTCCTTAGAGAACTTCTCTGACCACTGTTTCTAATATAGCGTCTCACCAGTCACACAGGTGGGGGCCTCAGATTTTAGTGGGAATCACTGTCACCTGGAGGGCATGTTAAACCCTAGACTGCCGGGCCCCATCTTCAGTGCTTCTGATACATTAAATCTGGGATAGGGCCTAAGAATCTGCATTCTTTCCAGTTCCTGTATCGTGCTGATGCTGTCTGTAAGGAGTCCACACTTTGAAAACCTCTGCTCTACTTCCTTCATATTTGTTGAAATCTGAAAATAACTAATTTGTATAGAAATAACATCTAAAAGGGCTTCCCAGTGGCCCTAGTGATAAAGAACTTGTCTGCCAATGCAGGAGACATAAGAGACTTGGGTTCCATCTCTGGGTTGGGAAGATCCCCTGGAGAAGGGAATGGCAACCCACTCCAGTATTCTTGCCTAGAGAATCTCATGGACAGAGAAGCCTAGAGGGCTACAAGTCCATAAGGTTGCAGAGTCAGACATGGCTGAAGTGACTTGGCACATATACATGAAACATCTAAAAAATGAGAGAACTAATCGGCCTTACTCAAAACTTATGCCCCACAGTTCCCGCCAATTTTGAGTAAATTGATGATTCTGAGTTTTCTTACTTGGGGTAATGAGGACTATGGTATGATATAATCAATTAAGATCAAAGAGGAGAAGAAATGGTTTGCAGAGAAGAGCTCAATTTGGAATTTGTTATATTTGATTTCTTTGTAGAACATCTCCATGAAACTATCCAGAAGGCATGGGAGTGTCTAAATATAAAACTTCTCAGAAAGGTTGAAGATATAAATTTTGATGTCTTTGTTTATAAAACAAATATATTGACAGGTAGTGGTCTCTTTTTAGTTTGATATATTTCTCATAGTTTTGATTTTTGCCCTATTATTTTCAACCTAGTCATTAATGCAATTTTTTTATTGGCTTGAAGTGAGGAAGATAAACTGAGTTTATGCTAATTTATTTTAAATATATTCTCTGATTTTCTATGGAAAAGTAACATAAGATGAAAAATAAATAATGATTTATAAATAAAAAAGTATTCATGAGATAGGCATTCAGTTCAGTTCAGTTCAGTCGCTCAGTCATGTCCAACTCTTTGTGACCCCATGAATCACAGCAAGCCAGGCCGCCCTGTCCATCACCAACTCCAGGAGTTCACCCAAACTCATGTGCATCAAGTCGGTGATGCCATCCAGCCATTTCATCCTCTGTTGTCCCCTTCTCCTCCTGCCCCCAATCCCACCCAGCATCAGGGTCTTCTTTTCCAATGAGTCAACTCTTCGCATGAGATAAGCATAGGTGAAGGTAAACTTTACTTTTAAGAATTTTTAAAGAGGGAAGTTCTGACTTTATATTGGAGGGATAGTTTCACTTGAAATTTTAAAACATATTTCAAAACCCCATTATAAATGTGAGGGACTTTTTATAATCATTTTTTGTTCTGTATTGACATTATTATTCCAATTGTATAAATCTGGAAACTGGGATCATTTTATAGTGGAAATAAGTGAGGTGTATTATAGCAACATGGATGAAATTCCTCTTAAACTATGTGAATATAATGCAGCTAAAAAGGCCTCACCTCCATTTTTTAACACACACATAAGCATGCAAATCATAGGAGCCAGTGATTGTGTTGACACAGTTGTAAAAATCCAATCAACTCATTACCAAAACTAACTCCAGCATCCAGGTTGTTTGACTTGGGGCAGAAACAATACCCAGCTTATTGACTTTCACATTGTATAAAACCATCAATTTATGTAAAAAATTTCACTCTGTATAAATGTAGATGTGAGAAATTATCCAGCAGAAGTTACTTGTTCTCTGGGAATTTCCTTTACATATGCATCCAAATTTGACTATATTTAATTTTTATATTAAATTGATATATTCTATATAGGATTTAAATTTTTTGTGTGATTTGATCAGTTCTAGCTAGGGCAGTTCCAGAGAGTTTATTTCATAGATTATGAGAGTAACAAAAGTAATTCATTTAAGACAGACAAGAATAAGACAAATTACCTGAGGTTGCTCTCAACTGCTGCTCTGTAAGATCATCCTCACAGGTCCTGGCTCCCAAAGAGGCAGTTTCTGCAGAGGACATCAGAATGAAAGGTAGTCAGCACACCATGGTCAGCTCTGTGGTGTCAGTCAATACCACAGATCCAAAATTTGACTTTCAAAGAGATAAGCACCAGGTAGAATTTGCTGGCACACCTTACACCCTAGTGGCTGCCCAAATGAGTCCAAAGAATAGTAAGCCTAGATCTCATTCTCATGATCAGCCACACACAACAAATAAAATCACAGAGAATAAAATATGGAAACAGGAAAGGCTCATTCAGATTTTTTGCACTTGGTTATCTGGCCAAGCCTACATGTTATAATGACAATGGCATATTGCATAAAACTGGGAGCATAGTTTTATTTCTCTGTCAAAAAAATAAAGAAAACCCCTCAATATACAATTCCCTGGTAGCTCATATGGGAAAGAATCTTCCTGCAATGCAGAAGATCTGGGTTCAGTCCCTGAGTCTGGACAATCCCTTGGAAAAGGGCATGGGAACCCACTCCAGTATTCTTGCCTGAGGTCAGAGGGGCCTGGCCGGCTACAGTCCATGGGGTCGCAAAGAGCTGGACACAATTGAGCAACTAACACAATATAGGAGAGATGATGTGAGAGACCAAAACAGAAAACAAGTACTTGAAGAAAACTGAAGAATAAGTTCAAGTCATCAATGAAGTCACATCTTTATTCTGATCTATTATGTGAGCCCCAGAGCAGAAGTGTTGACAACATCCTGGTTTGCTAAATTCATGCCCGAGTCCTAAGTTCCATCTAACTCTGCTCTTCGAGTTCCCTGTTGTAGGAGAATCTATGATAAACAAGACTTAAGGAATCACCTTCAACACCTTATTTTTTCTCTACAGCAATTCAACACTTGCTATTCATTTCATTTTACAATGTACCTTTCATGTCTGTTTCTCTATTTCTCTGTCATTGTATCTCTCCTGATCATTTCAGTAGCCTCCACAACAATTTCCCTGCCTGGAATTCCATGTCTTTCCAGTCTAATCTCTCATAATATCTCAAGAACTATCTTTCACGAAAACAGAATTGCTTGAGTAAAAATCAGAGTTCTAGCACTTTCCAGGTAAGGGAACCCTCAAGTATATTACTTAACCTCTCTAAGCCCTGATTTCCTCTTTTGTAAAATGCAGAAATAATTACATAAATAATCAGCAACTGTAAGAGAAAATAACACAAATAAAGGTAAAATGTGATATGGACTTCAAAGTAAGAAAAGCTCATATATTATTAAGAGGATAAAAAAGTTGTTATACAATTCTTACACTGCCAAAGAGACTCAAGTTTATCTAATATTTCTAGGCAATAGCATCTGTGGTTGATTCTGAAGGTTTTAATTAAACAAATAATTAACCTTAAAAATAGAAGTGCACACCAAAGCACTATTATTACATTCACTAATTGTTTCTCCTGCTACATACAAAATCTTTGGCCTTTGTTGGTAAACTGTTTAAAAACAATACAATCATAATAAATACACAGTACCCATTTCCAAGAAGAATAACAACAACAAAAAAACAATTATCCTGTAACTATATCTTAAGTTAGTCTTGAGAAAAAAGAATTTGACATCAGTTTTTGCTTATAAATTGAGGAATAACTTCCAAATAGATCACAGCATTGATGTCTAATCAATAGATCACTCAAGAAGCCCACTTCTTCCTCCTGGCAACTTCTCACTTCGTTATACCTTGATCAATATTATTCGTTTTATTTTTTGAATGTTTTTTTGTTCTTCTGTTCAACTCTCATTCATCCCTCAAAACCCAAAGCAAGGGTCACTTCCTCTTTGCTTGTGTAACAATTAGCCTTTATACATCTCAGCACTTCTGATGCATTGCATTGCATTATGTGATCTATGTCTGTTTACTCGATAAATTGTGAGTTCCTTAAGAAATTTCATTTTCACATATTCTCAATCAAGGAGAGAGTGAAGAATATGAAAGTCACCTTGTTGTTCAGTCGCTAAGTCATGTCTGACTCTTTGTGACCTCATGGACTGCAGCAAGCCAGGCTTCCCTGTCCTTCACTATATCCCAGAATTTACTCAAACTCACCTCCATTGAGTCCGTGATGCCATCCAAGCATCTCATCCTCCATTGCCCCTTCTCCTCCCGCCCCCAGTGTTTCCCAGCTTTAGGGTCTTTTCCAATGAGTTGGCTCTTTGCATCACCTAGGACACCTTTATTCAAAATATTAAACTACACCCTATATCCTGAAATAGATGAAATTCAAGATGAGTATTTTACGAAAGCTTCCCAGGAGCCTTAGGACTCTATAAATTCAAAACTTTCTCAAATATACCAAAAACAAGTAAGTCATCTTATATATACATATGGAGAAGGAAATGGCAACCCCTCAAATATTCCTGCCTGGGAAATCCCATGCACAGGGGAGCCTGGCAGGCTATAGTCCTTGGGGTCCCAAAGAGTCAGACACGATTGAGTAACTAAACCATCACCACCATATATACATATAAATATTGTGTTTAAAATCATTTCTTCCCCTCTTTTCTAGCGAAAAACAATCCTATTTTATCAAATAATCTTACCATTGCACACACATACACACTGAAGTGTATCAAACAGATTTGTTCAAATAGACATCAGTAGTGACTGAACAACAAGAAACAGTATCTAAGTAAATTTTTTCAAAGGATTGCTACTTTTCAAAGATTTATGATTATAAAAAGAACACAATGACAAACATTAAGTTTCCATCTCTGCCAGGTACTGTGGTAAACTATTTGTGTAAAAGCAGTCATGTAACCTTCATGTAAGCTAGTGAAGGTGATGGAATTCCAGTTGAGCTACTTCAAATCCTCAATGATGCTGTGAAAGTGCTGCACTCAATATGCCAGCAATTTGGAAAACTCAGAAATGGCCACAGGACTGGAAAAGGTCAGTTTTCATTCCAATCCCCAAGAAAAGCAATGCCAAAGAATGCTCAAACTTCCACACAATTGCACTCATCTCACGCGCTAGTAAAGTAATCCTTAAAATTCTCCAAGCCAGGCTTCAACAATATGTGACCATGAGCTTCCAGATGTTCAAGCTGGATTTAGAAAAGACAGAGGAACCAGAGATCAAATTGCCAACATCCGCTGGATCATGGAAAAAGCAAAGGAGTTCCAGAAAAACATCTACTTCTGTTTTATTGACTATGCCAAAGCCTTTGACTGTGTGGATCACAATAAACTGTGGAAAATTCTGAGAGAGATGGGAATACCAGACCACCTGACCTGCCTCTTGAGAAATCTGTATGCAGGTCAGGAAGCAACAGTTAGAACTGGACATAGAACAACAGACTGGTTCCAAATCGGAAAGGGAGTATGTCAAGGCTGTATATTGTCACCATGCTTATTTAACTTATATGCAGAGTACATCATGAGAAACGCTGGGCTGGATGGAGCACAAGTTGGAATCAAGATTGCCAGGAGAAATATCAATAACCTCAGATATGCAGATGACACCACCCTTATGGCAGAAAGTGAAGAAGAACTAAAGAGCCTCTTTGTTCTTGATGAAAGTGAAAGAGGAGATTGAAAAAGTTGGCTTAAAACTCAACATTCAGAAAACTAAGATCATGGTATCTGGTCCCATGACTTCATGGCAAATAGATGAAGAAACAGGGGAAACAGTGTCAGACTTTATTTTTGGGGGCTCCAAAATCACTGCAGATGGTGACTGCAGCCATGAAATTAAAAGATGCTTATTCCTTGGGAGAAAAGTTATGACCAACCAAAATAACATATTAAAAAGCAGAGATGTTATTTTGCCAACAAAGGTCCATCTAGTCCAGGCTATTGTTTTTCCAGTAGTCATGTATGGATGTGAGAGTTGGACTATAAAGAAAGCTGAGCGCCGAAGAATTGATGCTTTTGAACTGTGGTGTTGGAGAAGACTCTTGAGAGTCCCCTGGACTGCAAGGAGATCCAACCAGTCAATCCCAAAGGAAATCATTCCTGAATATTCATTGGAAGGACTGATGTTGAAAGGACTGAAGCTGAAACTCCCATACTTTGGCCATGTGATCCGAAGAGCCAACTCATTTGAAAAGACCCTGATGCTAGGAAATATTGAAGGTGGGAGGAGAAGGGGATGACAGAGGATGAGAGGTTGGATGGCATCACTGACTCAATGGACATGAGTTTGAGTAAACTCCAGGAGTTGGTGATAGGCAGGCAGGCCTGGCGTGCTGTAGTCCATGGGTTTGCAGAGAGTCGAACATGACTGAGTGACTGAACTGAAGTGAACCTTCACAATACAATCAGGAGGCAATGATTAAGCTTTATTTTACAAATCATGAGTCTAGAGGCTCAAAGAGGTTAAGGTCACTTGCTCCAGGTCCCCAAGTTTGAAACTGACAGAGCTTGAAATAAAACCCAGGTCTGCCTGGTAAAAAAGTCTGTGAAATTTTGGATATGTCTACTACCACAGTTTTTAGGAATCTATAAAGGTTTTCCTATCTTCATGAAAGCCAGCGAACTAAGAGTATGAGGTTTGGGGGAGTTGAGGGAGGAGGTAGGTAAGAAAGAAATTTTCACTAGTCCTATGAAAACTCTGGTATTTCATAAAATATTTACATTCCTTAAATATAAACTATAACCAAACAGTTTGCTGCCACATAGAAATCTTTTCATTTGATAGTGATTTAAGGAAATGTGTGTGTATGTGTGTGTGTGTGTGTTTAGCTGCTGTTGCATCTGACTCTTTGCCACCCCTTGGACTGCAGCCCACCATACTCTGTCCATGGGATTTTCCAGGCAAGGATACTGGAATAGTTGCCATTTCCTCCTCCAGGAGATCTTCCTGATCCAGAGATCGAACTCATCTCCTGCACTGGCAGGTGGATTCTTTATCACTGAGCCACCTGGGAAGCCCTTTAAGGAAAATATAAAATGTCAAAACCAAAATCTTTTATTTAATCTCACAATTATGGAGACTTCTGAAGAGAATGGCTTGTGCAAATAATTTTATAAGGGAATGCAGTGAATGGCTACCCACTCCAGTATTCTTGGGGCTTCCCTGGTGGCTCAGATGGTAAAGAATCTGCCTGTAATGTGGGAGACTCGGGTTTGATCCCTGGGTCAGGAAGATCCCCTGGAGAAGGGAATAGCTATCCACTCCAGTATTCTTGTCTGGAGAATCCCATGGACAGAGGAGCCTAGCGGGCTACAGTCCATAGGGTCACAAAGAGTTGGACACGACTGTTCAAGTAACACTTTCCACTTCTTTCACAGTGCAGTATGCCACATAATTCTTTTTATATCCTCAACAGTGCTGCCTTCTTTATACAAATGATATAAATATTTTAATAAAGGAGCTTTTAACTTATCAAGTGAACTGATTAATCTATACTTTTCTGCCTGTGTAAAATGACATGTTTAAAGCTTAGTAATGATACATAGCATCTTTCAATATTTCACTTTAATAATTGCTCTGTAATAACAAATCTGACTGCTGTTAACACGATCTGTCTCTTTTCCTGGCAATTTAATTAGATTACTAATTGGTGTTCTTCAGCACCTGACCTTTCTTACTTAATACTATTTAAGAATAATACCACTGACAATTCATCTAGTATTTTACTCTATTCTGTCCATTTGGTGATGATCACATATTTAAAAATGGGATCAAATTATTTTTATTAACACAAGGTAGGAGTAATTACTGCATTTTCTGAGGAATAGTATATTGATTATAGTATCAACAGTCAGATTGTATAGTATATTACAACCATCATCACCACCACTAACATTTTACAGTACCTGAGGCTGATTGATACCCTTTATATGTGTTAGGATGCCCCAAGCAAGTGGTGGAGCTATGATTTGAATCCATACAGTTTTATTCAGGAATCTGAAACTCCAATACTTTAGCCTCCTGATGCGAAGAGCTGACTCATTGGTAAAGACCCTGATACTGGGACAAAGATTGAAGGCAAAATGAGAAGAGGACAGCAGAGGATGAGATGGTTAGATAGCATCACCGACTCAATGTCCATGAATCTGAGCAAACTCTAGGAGATAGCCAAGGACAGGGAAGCCTACCAGGCTACAACCTGTGGGGTCACAAAGAGTTGGACCAGTAAACGACAAAAGCTCTCTTAACCAAAATGATGTCAGTTCAGTTCAGTCGCTCAGTCATGTCCAAGTCTTTGTAACCCCATGGACAGCAGCATGCCAGGATTTCCTGTTCATCACCAACTCCCAGAGCCTTCTCCAAGCTCATGTCCATCAAGTCGGTGATGCCATCCAACCATCTCATCTTCTGTCATGTCCTTCTCCTCCCGCCTTCAATCTTTCCCAGAACCAGGGTCTTTTCCAATGAGTCAGTTGTTCACATCAGGTGGCCAAAGTATTGAAGCTTCAGCTTCAGCATCAGTCCTTCCAATGAATATTCAGGAATGATTTCCTTTAGGATTGACTGGTTGGATCTCCTTGGGGTCTAAGGGACTCTCAAGAGTCTTCTCCAATACCACAGTTCAAAAGCATCAATTCTTCGGTGCTCAGCTTTCTTTATAGTCCAACTCTTACATCCATACATGACGACTGGAAAAACCATAGCTTTGACCAGACGGACCTTTTTGGTAAAGTAATATCTCTGCTTTTTAATATGCTGCCTAGGTTGGTCATAGCTTTTCTTCCAAAGAGCAAGCATCTTTTAATTTCATGGATGCAGTCACCATCTACAGTGATTTTGGAGCCCCCAAAAATAAAGACTCTCACTGTTTCCATTGTTTACCCATCTATTTACTATCTAATGATGGGACCGGGTGCAATGATCTTAGTTTTCTGAATGTTGAGTTTTAAGCCAACTTTTTCCACTCTCCTCTTTCACTTTCATTAAGAGGCTCTTTAGTTCCTCTTCGCTTTCTGCCATAAGGGTGGTATAATCTGCATATCTGAGGTTATTGATATTTTTTCCAGCAATCTTGATTCCAGCTTGTGCTTCATCCAGCTCGACATTTCACAAGATGTACTATGCATGTAAGTTAAATAAGCAGGACGACAATATACAGCCTTGACGTACTCTTTTCCCGATTTGAAACCAGTCTGTTGTTACATGTCCAGTTCTAACTGTTGTTTCTTGACCTGCACACAAATTTCTTAGGAAGGAGGTAACATGGTCTGGTATTCCTATCTCTTTAAGAAGTTTCCAGTTTGTTGTGATCCACACAGCCAAAGTCTTTGGCGTAGTCAATAAAGCAAAAGTAGACATTTTTCTGGACCTCTTGCTTTTTCAATGATCCAGTGTATGTTGGAAATTTGATCTCTGGTTCGTCTGCCTTTTCTAAATCCAGCTTGAACATGTGAAAGTTCATGGTTCATGTGCTGTTGAAATCTGGCTTGGAGAATTTTGAGGATTACTTTGCTAGCGTCTGAGATGAGTGCAGTTGTGTGATAGTTTGAACATTCTTTGGCATTGCCTTCTTTAGGATTAGAATGAAAACTGACATTTTCCAGTCCTGTGGCCACTGATGAGTTTTCCAGATTTGCTGGCATATTGAGTGCAGCACTTTCACAGCATCATCTCTGAGGATTTGAAATAGCTCAACTGGAATTCCATCACCTCCACTAGTTTTGTTTGTAGTGATGCTTCCTATGGCCCACTTGACTTCACATTCCAGGATGTCTCGCTCTAGGTGAGTGATCACACCATCGTGATTATCTGGGTCATGAAGATCTTTTTTGTACAGTTCTTCTGTGTATTCTTGCCACCTGTTCTTAATATCTTCTGCTTCTGTTAGGTCCATACCATTTCTGTCCTTTATTGTGCCCATCTTTGCATGAAATGTTCCCTTGATATCTCTAATTTTCTTGAAGAGATCTCTAGTCTTTCCTATTCTATTGTTTTCCTCTATTTTTTTCATTGATCACTGAGGAAGGCTTTCTTATCTCTCCTTGCTATTCTTTGGAACTCTGCATTCAAATGGGTATGTCTTTCCTTTTTTCCTTTGACTTTAGCTTCTCTTCTTTTCTGAGCAATTTGTAAGGCCTCCTCAGACAACCATTTTTCCTTTTTACATTTCTTTTCCTTGGGGCTGGTCTTGATCACTGTCTCTTGTACAATGTCACGAATCTCTGTCCATAGTTCTTCAGCCAGTCTATTAGATCTAATCCCTTGAATCTATTTGTTACTTCCACTGTATAATTATAAGGGATTTGATTTAGGTCATATCTGACAGAGGATGAGATGGCTGGATGGCATCACCGACTCAATGGATATGAGTCTGAGTGAACTCCAGGAGTTGGTGATGGACAGGGAGGCCTGGTGTGCTGCAATTCATAGGGTTGTAGAGTCGGACACGACTGAGTGACTGACCTGAACTGAACTGAACTGAATGGTCTAGTGGTTTTTCCCTACTTTCTTCAATTTAAGTTTGAATTTGGCAATAAGGAGTTCATGATCTGAGCCACAGTCAGCTCCTTGTCTTGTTTTTGCTGACTGTATAGAGCTTCTCCATCTTTAACACTAAAAGTGACTTTCCTTTTGATACTGTAATTACTTCTCATGTACATTTTTTTCTCATTTGACCTGAGTACCACTAACCACCTTTTCTCTTACACCAACCCTAATGGTTACATCTCCAAAGGCAAAGCTTAAAACCTAAATTTTTAGGGTTCCTACTTTTAATTATGAGAGTAAAAGTCCTTACCACTCTCTCTTTCCTTGCCCTGCCACTTCTACTCATAAGCTTATCAGTCTCATTATTCCTTTTTCCCTTCCCTTATTTGAATAATAGTTATTCTTCAAGTTAACTGATAACATTCAGGCATTCAATCTTAGTTCAAAAATCATCAAGTTCTCATATGGCCAATCTTGATCCCAGCCCTTGCAAATTGGAATAATACTTAAAAAAAAAAAAAACAAAAACCCTACAATTCATACAAATATAATGATCAGGGAAAGATCTACTAGAATTTTTAATTTTTTAAATCAATCTAGATACATAAACAGAATTCTCAGTTTAAGTGCTGGGACTTGTGAATGAATCTAATCTAATCTGCACTTGGTTACTGCAGCAGCCATGTGCTTTTTATATTCTTATCAGTAAGTTTAGGAAGCATTTGGCACATGGTCAGTGGAAGCTGGACTTTTTTAAAATAATGGGTGGATATTTGAATTGTCAAGTATACTCTAAGATAGTACCGGCTTATAAAATTTACACATCTCAACTCTTCCCATTGATCTGTTAACACATTAAATAATCATGTATCACTATTTTTAGTAAAATGTTTAGCACATAAAATGAAGAATATACCACCAAACAGAATAAATATTAAGCTAACAGGTCTAACGTAATGGAAAGAAAAACATTTTCTGTAGTCTTAGGTAACATTTTGAGTTCCACTTTACTTTCATCCTTTAAAGAAAAAAAAAGAATGTTAACCCATTCTTATTTTATACTTGGAGAAAAAGACCAAATTCTGAAAGAGAATCCACACATGTCAACAACTCTTCTAGCCCCTCCCATTTCTTTTGAAGCCCCTCCCACCTCTACCTCATCTCAGTGACTCATTGTAGAAAGTATCTTAGAGAACAGGAATATGGAGAAAATACTAGAAGATACTCAAGTTTTAAAATAATAAGTGAGCACTTGTTGGAAACCTGTTAGGTGCTAAGCATATTACATGCATTTCCTTAATCTTCACAGCGAATCTGTCACAGAAAAATCATTGCTTTTATGGAAGAGATGAGATAGCAAACTTAGATGTTTTAAGTAATTTTTGTCCAAAGGCACAGAGTGGCAAAAAGGTAGTTGGATTTCAACTGAGTGAGTCTGATTCCAAAACTCTATCTTCTCCCCTGGATAGGGCTGCCTCCAGGCAGCCCCCCAGGACTCCTGGTCCAAGAAGCCTAAAAACTCTTGAGTTTTCTACCTCCTAAAAAAACAGCTCAAAGGCCTTCAAAGCAGATTTACCATAACAAGATCCATATTTAGAAGAATGTATCAAGTTGAACATTTATTACTATTCTGGCAGTTTACATTTTAATAAAATCCTCTGCACTTTTTTGTACACTGCAAAAGAGAAGACTGTTTCCAGATGAAGCAACTTTGCAATTAAAAATGGTTGCAAGGGGTCTTCTCCATCCTTTTCCTATGTGGATACAAAGAATGTGCTTCTAAAAAGCTGAGCAACTCAACATGGTATCAAATGGTTTTGAGTAACCAGGCAACATCATCATTGTTGATTTGCAGTGTTTTCTCTTAAACGATTTCTTCTAGGCAGTAATAGACTGAAGTGCATTGGATGCTCTAGTGTCAATTATCTGAATGGGGTTGGATTTGTAATTTTTTATTTTCAAGAAAAGTAAAGCTCCTATACTCTGCCTTGTTTGGTTTTACCTTAAAGGTATTTTTATATGATAAGGGAGCAGTATCTCCTGGCACCTCTGGGCCAGAAACATGCAATCACTTCTTTCTGCTTCTTAAATCATCTATGACCTCAGTGTAATGGGACCTCAAAAGGATTTAATAAGTTCCTGATACCAGGTAGTTTCAATAAATTACTAATATATCCTCTTAATGTCTTGTACTTTAAAGTACTGTTACTAAAATATTTTTTCTTAAATTTACTAGTGCCTAATACATCTCTCTATTTAAGCTTCTATTTTATTTGATTGTTTGAAATTAAAAGATCAAACTCCTCTTATAATTTAGGGCTAACTGAGTATTCCTACATATCAATCGCCCACTTATTTAAACTCAAGTCCTTATAGGATTTGTCACAATCTCTCTTTATATTGTCTGAAATGATTTTCATTCTTTAGCATACCATGCTGGCTTGCCTAGGTTGCTCATCAACATGGGAACACATTTGCTTCAAACATAGACCACAGACCCTACTCAACCCTACCCAGTCATTGCCTTTGTTCATGTGGAACACTGGCTACTTATTTCAACCTCTTGCTTTCTATCTCATTTGTTGCTATTTAATTGCTAAATTGTATCCAATTCTTTTGGGACTCCATGGATTATAGCCTGCCAAGGCTCCTCTGTCCAAGAGATTTTCCAGGCAAGAATATGGATGGTTTGCCATTTCCTTCTCCAGGATCTTCCCAACCCAGGGATTGAACTCATGTCTTCTGCATTGGCAAGTGGATTTTTAGTGCTGAGCAACCAAGGAAGCCCTAGCTAGTTTTTAATCCTCTACTTTCTATTACTACTCCGCATTTGACAAATTTTCTGAATAGTCTCATATTAGGTTAAAAGCTTTTTGAAGTTATTTTTTTAAATAGAAAAAATAAATGTCCAGTAGTGCATCTTTATCACTGTTTCCTTTAATTCTATCAAAGACCCCTCATGAGGATATCATTTCTGCTATGGGAATTTGCATTTCTTTGTCTCAGTCATTATTTGGTTCTTGGAAACTTCTATAACTTTGCTCACACTTTTACCTCAAAGTTTTCTGTAATGATAGGTGCTGCTCCCTGAAGACTGCTTAGTTTTAAAATTTCTACAACAATTCTAGAGTTGAATCAATTTTGAAACTTAAAAAAAAAATGCTTTCTGGAATCTGCAGTGATTTCATCATTCCCAAGATTTTACTTCAATCATATTCAATGAGTGACTTGGACAAATGTCTTTGGAACCATTATGCATGAAAACATCATTCCCTCTGGCTGTGGAGAACCAGAGAAAGTAACTCTGTTGAAATAATGGTCATTTTAAAAAAGAAAAAGAAAACTATTTGAGATTCATTCTCTTCACTTGAAATTTTGAGCAAAGATAAAAGGTGAGACATCAGTGACATAGAAACTGCCCACTTCAGCTATAGCTAAGTGGCCCTTAGAAGCTTATATTGTTTAAAAACTATTTCATTAAGAGAATATTGATTACACCTTTGTATATGTTTGTACTAGGGAAAAGCCAAAAAAAAAAACACAAAAAACCATGCACTTAAGAACCAAATACACTCGGGCTTGAATCCCAACTCCACCACTTTCTAACTGTTTGAAGAGGCAAGTTACTTAGCTTCCCTGAAATTTAAGATCCTATATGTTAAAATGGAAACAAAAATACCCACATTTCAGGGGATAAGAAGAAGTAAAATTAATAAATATAAAGCATCCACATGCTATATCACTTCAGTGGTGTCTGACTCTGCGACCCAGTAGACCAGGCTCCTCTGTTCATGGGATTCTCCAGGCAAGAATAGTTGAGCGGGTTACTGTTTCCTGCTCCAGGGCATTTTCCTGACCCAGGAATCAAACCCTCATCTCTTGAGTTTCCTGCACTGGCAGGTGGATTCTTTACCACTAGTACCACCTAGGAAGGTCATCCAGCACCGAATAATTAGTAGATGTGTTCACAGATGATTCTTCTCTGGCTTGGTCCACACTGCTAAATAGAAGCTTTTCAAAGAAAAGACCACCTCAGTTTGGTATTTTGACATTTTAGATCATAGTTATATATGTAATGGGCTCTCTGTCCATCAGTTAAGTTAGTGTTTTAAACCTTTTCAATATCACTATTATTTGTGTAGATGTTTTAGAAATAGCAAATGTTAACAAGCCCAAACACTGGTTTCCTAAACAATATAGTTTGCAATTTCTTTTTTTTTTTTCTAAAGCCCTAAGCAAATTTTATATATGCTGCAGTAAAATGGTATGTGAACCATACTGTGAAGACTGTTTGCTTCACAGTGGTTTGGCCATTTACAAAAGTATTGGGTTCTAAAAGGAACTAAATAAGTTCATTTGGGTTTTTTGGTAAGATCCTATGGAAAACCCTGAATGAACCTTTTGACCAACTGAATATAATGAAGAAGATAAACTCAAAAGACTGGTGGTAATGGACAAGTCAGTCCTAAATTTTCTCTAGCAAGAGAAGAACCATACCCTTCCCGACTCCAAACTCCCACTATCGGCCTTCTATTAAGAGAAAAACTCCAAGATGAGCCAAATTTCAGAATACAGGTCTGCAAATATGGCAATCTCCAAAACTCCAAAAATCTCCATTTATACACAGACATTGAGTTGAGTAATTTTCTAGACTATTCCTTATGCTGCAGTCACCTACAGCATATGAGCTATCAAAAACATTCTCACAACAAAAAAACATTTATTTTTTTCCTTTGAAGCAATTCTTAATGAACCAGAGATAATATGTTAGAGTTTGCACAAAGGCAAGTTCACTGAGAAGGGTATAAAATAGGAATTAGAACTCTGGCCTCAAGTCCCATAGATTTAAACTGATTTATTTGCATCCTGGAGAAGGAAATGGCAACCCACTCCAGTATCCTCGCCTGGAAAACCCAATGGACAGAGGAGGCTGGCGGGTACAGAATATGGGGTGGCAAAGAAGCTGACACGACTGAGCACGCATCTGATCCGATTAGCATCTTGGAGTCGGTCTTCCCATTGTCAAGTGAAGAAAAAGTGATCCATTCTGTTTGCTATAAGGAGTCATTGTAAGGATAAAATGGAAGTTGTTATTATTACCTCCAGGTGATCACACAAAATAAGGAAATACCATCTTTGTACTATACTTTCTAAACATTTAATCTTGTAAATATGCCAACATGGAATGCACCACTACTATTTATAATAAACTATCTTACACAGTTACATATATATTACCATATATATGTGTATGGGAAATTATTGCTTCCCATGAGCAGGCTTATTTATTTTGTGACTTATATACGGCCATAAAAGAAAATCCTCACATGACTAGATCAATTCTTTTTATCAACAGTGTAATCATTAAAATAAATTTACCACTAACCTAAGATGCAGAAAAGTTTCCTAAAGTGTGTGTAAATAATCCTCAGGTTTTTACTGTTTGGAGTTTTCTACATTTCACCACATTAGGAAAGGTCAAATTTATATAGACATATAGCCCAAATTATACTTACGAGAATTGACCTAGGGCATGGTGGATACAAACATATGTAAAATAAATCTGGAGAGGGAAAGTTAGTGAAAGTACGCATAGTCCCAGAAAAGGAAGATTAGAAAGGCTAGGCTGGAGCCAAGAATGAAAAATGTACTATTGGAATCTACCATGAATTTTCAAGACAATACTTATGCATACCCATGAAATGTTTATTTAATAAATCATTCATTAATGAGCAAACAGATTGATGAGATTTGGCACATTGCTTCTTTGGACTGTATTAGTGGCAGAAAAAAAAAATGGTTTCTGAGTCATAGCCAGGTTTTTTTTCTTCTTTGCCTGGATGCAAGTACTATAAAGAGTCCCTTGATCTGGGCAGAGTGAGAGTTTTAAGCAGGGGATGCCATGATCATATCTGCAAGTTTGGGATGCTATGCAGAGGATGGGATGGAGGAGGAGGAGTTTGGTTGTTTAAAAAAAAAAAAAAAGGACACTGGAACATTCATTGTACTTTCATCTGTTACCATTGAGAAAAAATCATGAATAAAGGAAGAATAATGATTCCACTGGAAAGAAAAGGAATGTCAAAAAGTCCAAGATTGAGGTGAGAGGAAAGATAATGAGCTCAGTTCTGGACATGAACTAGAGGAGACCTGATTAGTAAAAATGTAAGTCTCTGAAACTAGATCCTGGAAGAGAAATCTGAGTTGAAAATCATTTGGAAGAAGTAATAGATAATACTTATGAGTAGTTGACAGGCTTCCCAGCTGGCGTTAGTGGTAAAGAACCCACCTACCAATGCAGGAGACTTAAGAGATGCGGATTCGATCCCTGTGTCAGGAAGATCCCCTGGAGGAGGGCATGGCAACCCATTCCAGTATTCTTGCCTGGAGAATGGAGAGAGGAGCCTGGCAGGCTGCAGTCCATGGGTTGCAAAGAGTCTGACACAACTGGGCAACTCACAGAGAATACATGAGGGACTGTGACTAAACCCAGGATACACTCTCATGCAGTGAGGGCCAAAGCAGAGGACACTGTGAGCAGCCCCCTCTGCAGGGCGCAGTGCTTTAACTTTGAAATTGTTTAGAGTTGCCAGTGTGTGGTAAAAATAATAATTAAGTAGGCTAACCTCTAGTCAGTTTTACTAATGTTTTTAAATTCCTATATGTACGCTGCCTCTTTGTTGCCTGAACTGGGGTGGAACATTCCCACTGTGCCCTCCCCAGATAAGAGAAAAACAGTGAAGAAGACTCAGCAAGAGCAAGAAGACTCAGCAAGAGCAGGCCATGAAGTAGAAGATCCGGAGAGAATGGTGGGTGAGAAGCCTCATGAAAAAGACGTTTCAAAAAGAAGGGAGAGGTGAACTTGCTACAAGACACTGGTTGTTCTAGTCAAATGAGAACTAGGAATTGGCCATGACGTTTGATAAAGAATGGGTCCTTAGGGTCTTTGACCAGAACTTCTTTTGTGGAGTGGTGCAGGCAAACACCAGCTAGATGTGGATATAAAAGAAAATGAAGAGGAAGAAATGGAGAAGTCACGTATGGACAATTCTCTGAGGAGTTTTTGCTATAAAAAGGATCAGGGAAATGGGGGAGCATGTAGAATTTGGTGTAGCATCATAGGAAGGTTTTATAAATAAAATGATGTAGATAGAGAATGTGGGTATGAGATAGGATTGGGCTAGTGGTAAGGAGAAACTCAACGCAGAAGACAGTGAGGTGGTGACAAGTGTCAGATGATGGATTTCACAAGATCCAGATGGGTGTGGATTTCTGAAGCAAGTGGGGATGCGGGTGGAAGTCAAACATCACTGAAGTCAATGAAAGTTAGATGAGGATTTATAGAAGTTGGAGGCTCTCAGGATCATGACAAGAGTTGGCGAGAAGAGTTGGGGGGAATAGGAAGTCACACAGGAGAGAAAAGAGGTGCCAAAATGAATGAGAATGATGTAAAACAGGGACTAGAAAAGTGGGCCAGAGGGCAAAACCCACTTTACTCTAAGATATAAAATTCCTGTTGTCCTTTTTGTAATACGCAATGACAGAAACCATTTTTGTTGAATAAAGATTTGACCAGCAATCCTACCAATTATGAGCCAAGACCCTGACTTTTTTCCTTGTAGATATTAGTATTATGGAGGCCATACGAGCATTAAAATTATATCAAGAAAAAATGAAAAACCTTCCAGAACATAAACAGTTCCCTATTAAATTCTTGGATGAAGTTTTATGGCAATACTATCACACCATATTTTTTATCATCTTTCTAATGTTATACACATAGCAGAGGAATTTTAGGATTTTGGTACAGGTGAGGAAAATACCTTAAAAATGTAGGATGACTTGGTCCATTAAGTTCACTGTCATACCTAAGTCAATGAAGTAATTCATGATCATAACTAATGTAAAAAGTGACATATATGCTGGAACCACATTATTGTAAACATCTTACGATTAACAAACCAAAAAAATCTGCAAAAATTTAAAGATATCACTTCTCTAAAATATTTGATAGTGGCAAACAGTCAGGAAAAGTGAACTGTATAATGTGTGGACAATTCACAAATGATGACCAGAATTCAAATACATAAAGGGACAAAATAAACAAAAGTCGTAAATACAGTCACCTTAAGAAAACAAAAGGTATGTTGGGGGAAGGAAGTGGAGGAATCTAGTGGTAAAAAAACCAAATGAATAATGAAAAGTAATTTATTTCTCTTTAATTTCACAAACTATAAATAAAAGTATTTTAAGCCAAATGCAGAATTCCCTTTTGAGGATTTTTAACATTGAAATTTTTAAGGATGTAGGAAGGATAATCATATATTTGACCCAATAAAATAAGTAATATGGAAATGAATTTCATCTTTTATATGACTAATATTTTCTTTTTCTACACACTATACATTTTTTAACCTGTATCACCCAAAATACTCTAGAACTTTCTAGAGTAAAGAAAATTGACCTCCAATTTACAGTTCTGTGTCTGCTCTTTGCAGCTACACTATGAATTGTGGAGAAGTGTCTCTTTAGAGTCACAAAACTGGATGTAAGAGGGCAAGGTCAGATGGAGTCAATTTTCATTTGTTCTAGTTCTTCCTTCCCCCACCCCCATGAAGGGGTTGCAGGGTATTTATGGATTGGTGTTGGGACATTTTGCTTTCCTTCCTTCTGCCAAATGCACAATGGCAATTCTGTCTTGCTAAAAGTCTTATAAACAGGGATCAATAAATTTCTCCTGGTTATTGATCTCCAACAAAAAGTCTCACCTCCCATTAATGTCGTATTTCACTTTGTGTACAGTTCACCTCATGACCTAGTCCTGGATTTGTTTTCATTCATGCATTCAATGAGTCTTTACTAAATACTGACTATGTGCAACTCTGAAGTACAACAGCACAGTTTATAGATATTTTAGTTTAATCAATCTTACTTACTCAGATACAAAACTGGCCTGGACTTACATTGTTCCACCTTCCATAAAAGAGTTCCTCAAAGGCTTTCCTGTGGCTCAGTGGTAAAGAATCTGCCTGCCAATGGAGGAAACTCGGATTTGATCCCTGGTCCAGGAAGATCCCACATGCCTCAGAGCAAAGAAGCGTGTGCACCATAATTACTGAGCCTGTGTGCTACTGCTGCTGCTGCTGCTAACTCGCTTCAGTCGTGTCCGACTCTGTGCGACCCCAAAGACAGCAGCCCACCAGGCTTCCCCATCCCTGGGATTCTCCAGGCAAGAACACTGGAGTGGGCTGCCATTGCCTTCTCCATTGTGTGAAAGTGAAAAGTGAAAGTGAAGTCGCTCAGTCGTGTCCGACTCTTAGCGACCCCATGGACTGTAGCCCACCAGGCTCCCCCATCCCTGGGATTCTCCAGGCAAGAACACTGGAGTGGGCTGCCATTGCCTTCTCCGTTGTGTGAAAGTGAAAAGTGAAAGTGAAGTCGCTCAGTCGTGTCCGACTCTTAGCGACCCCATGGACTGTAGCCCACCAGGCTCCTCCATCCATGGGATTCTCCAGGCAAGAGTACTGGAGTGGGGTGCCATTGCCTTCTCCGCTGTGTGCTACTACTGAACTACTACTAACGCCTGCATGTTCTAGAGCCCAGGGTCCGCAACAAGAGAAGCCACCACAAGGAGAGGTCCGCATGCCACATACTAGAGAGTATCTCCACTCGCTGCAACTAGAGAAAAGCCCTCTGAGCCTCAAAGACCCAGCACAGCCAAAAATAAAAATAAAATGAATAAATAAAATTAGAGTTCCTCAATGCTTATTTAGTATAAGTAATATTAGTAGACTAATATAAGTATAATCTTTAAATGTGATAAATAAAACAGCCCCTAACATAGTTTTATTAAACTACATATTTATGTCACTTAGAAATCATGATGAAAAATGACTGTTTTTTCTAGTTTAAACAAAAAAACAAACAAACCTTTTGAACATATTATTTTTTCTTTGCACTGGTTGTTTAAAGCATTATGTTTGAAAGGTGGAGGGTTGGGCCTCAGTATTACAGCCCCTGCTTTTCACCCTTCTTGCCCCAGGCCAAGCTCGGGAATTTAAGTGGAATCTTTGACTCTTTCATTGCTTGTATTTAGTTTGCTCAGTGGATTTGGTTTCAATGTTCTTTTCTATTTGCCCACAATTCCCTCAGTAATAATACATAATAAAACACACAATAATAATACATAGTCTCCTAAGGTATCCACCACAATGACTGACCTTGAACCAGCTTCTGCCTCCAGATTCTCTTAACATTACCCGTCTGACACACGACTGCCACATCACACTTCCTGCACCACCTCTGCAGTGATGTCATTCTTACGCTCAAAGGCTTTGATGCCTTATTTTCTGCCTCATCAAATCTAAACTTTGCTCAGCTTCCAAAGCCTTCCATAGTCTCAACTATTTACTTAATTTTTGTCACTTTCTCCTAAATGGTCAATATTAGGCACTCTGTTTAGTTTCTCACATCTCAACACAGTCCTGCCAATTTTCTTTCACGCCTAGGTCTGAACCACATCGTCTCCCCTCTTAGCCTTAAGGGCTATGCCTACATAAATTACCAGGCAAATAAACAGATGCAGAGACAGACAAATATAACTGTATTTCACTTTCCCAATCCTATTCATTCTTCCTGTCCTAATATTCCTAATATGACTACTCATAATATTTATAACAAAACACGCAGATCCACTGCTTCTTTGAACAGTTCTGAACTTGAAGGAGTTCCTCCCTAGATGGTTTACCTTACTTACTGTGTCAAGTACACTGGTTCTGTCTTCTGGGCAGCTTCTATACTCCTTGAGGGCAGGGAATTTTAACTCTTCTATCAACACCCCAAATGCTACACCCAGACCTGCTGTCCAGCGGATTCCTCTCAAGGAGGTTCTATAATCAATAAGGGCAACAAGGAAGAAGAATCTTTTTCTCCACTTCATTCTGATTCTGATTCCAATTAATTCATCAAGTGTTTGTTACACTTGCTATGAGGGGCAAGTATTTGGGCTTCTCTCTCTCAAAGGGAAAAGAGTATAAAATCCTACAGAGAGAGGCTAAGGAAGGAGAAAAGCTCTTTGAGACATATGCCACTTTTTATGAGCAATCTTTCTTCCTTTCCTTCTCACGTACGACTGTTACAGTATTATAGAAATGAGTTCGCCTCTGCTGTTTTCCTTTCGCTAGTCTCTTCTTGTGACTGGCTTGTGAATATGTTAAGTCTTTGTATTTAATCCTTTGAAGTTCAAGCACATTCTTGCTTGAAACAAAAGCTCTAGAGAATGAAATAAGAGTATACAATTATTGCAAAAGTAGCAATAAAATCACCTCCCCACACTTCCCTTGAGAACAATGGTCCAGGAAGATCTGGCTGGGCACTGAGACAGACTGTCAACTTGACTTTTAATTTTATGAATTATGATCATTTGGACAAGAAAATATCTTTAAAGGGTCAATGTCCTTTTTGTAAATGGGAAGAAGGCTGAGTGTGAAAAGACTGCTTTGAATCAAGCTTAAGGGGAAAAAAAAAGAAAACTTATGAGCAAGTATCAACAGTACATTCTCCATTTCTCTCCCTCTCTCTGTTTTTGTTCCTTTAAGAGGAATTTTTTTAAGTGAGGAAATTGCAGTTAAAAATTATTTTATAGCCTTTAAAATGAAAACATTTGCCTATTAAGCTCTAACGACCTACAATATTCTATCTGTAAAGCATCATTTGGCCCCCTGCTGTTTCATTTAACTTTAGCTGAACCTTTTTTTATTGCTTCCTAATCTACCCTAATTTGCCTAAACCCCTTATTTGCCATTTCTCAAACTGTTTGTTTACATCTCACTGGAAATGTGCAACAATAACAAAGTGCTTTAAGGACTAGAAATAATGATAGATTTAGGCATGCAATTTTTCTTCACAGTATAAAAGACATTCAAATTAACACACATTCACTGAGCGCACACTAGGTGAACAAGGGCCATATGTGGCAAGGAGATAGTAAGATGAAAACAACCTCTGGTGCCTTCAAGGAGCTTGAATCTGGAAGAGGAGACAAAATAGAAACAACCCCACATTGTGGGAAGTGACCTGCTGGCTGTAGGAGCCAGGTATGTTTGACACAAAAGGACACAGAACAATTAACTCTGGGAGAATGAAGCATTAAGCAACATATGTCTCATTCTATATTATGTCATTTAAATTTGTTTTTTTTTCTGTTCTGGAGAAATGTTTTATAGACAAATGGTAAGAAAAAGACAATGATCAGTCTTTAAAATCTTCCCTTCAGCCTACATACCAAGCGGGGAAAGGTGAGGGGAGGGATAAATTAGGAGATTGGAATTATATTGAAAAGCAGAGACATTACTTTGCCAACAAAGGTCTGTCTAGTCAAGGCTATGGTTTTTCCTGTGGTCATGTATGGATGTGAGAGTTGGACTGTGAAGAAGGCTGAGCACTGAAGAATTGATGCTTTTGAACTGTGGTGTTGGAGAAGACTCTTGAGAGTCCCTTGGACTGTAAGGAGATCCAACCAGTCCATTCTGAAGGAGATCAGCCCTGGGATTTCTTTGGAAGGAATGATGCTAAAGCTGAAACTCCAGTACTTTGGCCACCTCATGTGAAGAGTTGACTCATTGGAAAAGACTCTGATGCTGGGAGGGATTAGGGGCAAGAGGAGAAGGGGACGACAGAGGATGAGATGGCTGGATGGCATCACTGACTCGATGGACTTGAGTCTGAGTGAACTCCGGGAGTTGGTGATGGACAGGGAGGCCTGGTGTGCTGCGGTTCATGGGGTCACGAAGAGTCAGACACAACTGGGCGACTGAACTGAATATATAAAATAGAGGATTTCCCTGGTGGCTCAGTGGTAAACAATTTGCCTGCCAATGTAGGAGACATGGGTTCAATCCCTGGTACAGGAAGATCCCACATGCCACAGAGCAACTAAGCCTGTGTGCTACAACTACTGAGCCGTGCTGTAGAGTTTGGGAACCACAACTACTGAAGCCCATCCACCCTAGAGCCTGTGCTGCACAGCAAGAGAAGCCACTGCAATGACAAGCCTGTGCTCCTCAACTAGAGAGCAGCCCCCGTTCGCTGCAACTAGAGAAAGCCCAAACAGCAATTTTGTCAACAAGGGTCCATCTAGTCAAGGCTATGGTTTTTCCGATGGTCATGTATGGATGTAAGAGTTGGACTATAAAGAAAGCTGAGCGCTGAAGAATTGATGTTTTTGAACTGTGGTGTTGGAGAAGACTCTTGAGAGTTCCTTGGACTGCAAGGAGATCCAACCAGTCCATCCTAAAGGAGATCAGTCCTGGGTGTTCATTGGAAGGACTGATGTTGAAGCTGAAACTCCAATACTTTGGCCACCTGATGCAAAGAGCTGACTTATTTGAAAAGACCCTGATGCTGGGAAAGATTGAGGGCAGGAAGAGAAGGGGACGACAGAGGATGAGATGGTTGGATGGCATCACTGACTCAATGGACATGGGTTTGGGTGAACTCCGGGAGTTGGTGATGGACAGGGAGGCCTGGCGTGCTGCAGTTCATGGGGTCACGAAGAGTCGGACACTACTGTGCGACTAAACTGAACTGATACAGCAACTAGAAACAACTACAGAAAGTCCATGCAGCAATGAAAACCCAGCACAGCCATAAATAAATAAATAACATAAATGCTTAAAAATAAATAAATAAGATAGGTAACTAATAAGAAGCTACTGTATAGTACAGGAAAGTCTACTCTGTAATGACCTATATGGGAATAGAATCTTAAAAAGAGTTGATATATGTATGTGCATAACTGAGTCATTTGCTGCACAGCAGAAACTAACCCAACATTTTAAATCAACTATACTCCAATAAAATTTAAAAAATAAATACAAACTTCCCTTCAAACCTATGTAAACGGCAGAATATGATAAAGTACAGTGATGCTGAATTGGGAATCAGACACTTGGGTTGAACTATGGAGTAGCCTTGTAACCCTGAGTAAGTCCTAAAACTACTGAGTGACTTGTTCACTCAGCTGTAAAATGGTGGGCGGGACACACATGAGTTTTAAGGACCCCTTTGGCTTTCCCATGATCTGAACATCTGCACTTACTTTTGTCAACTCACAAGGACTTGCTGCAAGGCTGAGGAGAAGACCTCACAAGTTTGGACAATGATTCACCTTTACCTAAATATGTTATTTATGTGTTGATATTTACAACCCTCTCTTTTCACATTTCCTTTCACACTATTAACCCTATGGTCCTTTATATTCACATAACACTTAATTCTTTTCCAAGTAGATTCACATTCACTCTCTCAAGCACTCTAACTCCACACACTCACCATATTCCAAAGAATCTTTCCTCTCTCTATGGCTAAGTCATACATCTTATAAGCTTCTTGTTCACTCTTATTTCAAATTACTCTGTGTCTAACGCTATGCTTTCTTTCCTTTCTTCTAAGAGGAACCAGATTCATCATTTTCCAGCTCCTCTCTACCCTCTTTTCTCAGTTACCCATTTTTTGAAATCACTGAAGTGGATTTGTTTTGACTGAGTGCTTAAAGCCTCAAGGAGCAGAAGCACAAAGGTGACTTTGTATACTACTTCTGTCAAGTTGATTTAGGAAAACTCTGGTTTCCTAAGATGATTTCTTTAAAAATATGATGTCCCTGGAAGCTCTTAAGTTAGTGGCTTGTACTGGGGAAAAGGAAGTCCATCTATGCAGTCAAGATGCCTGAGTAGCA
The DNA here is from genome assembly GCF_055505025.1 of Bos grunniens. NCBI lineage: Eukaryota > Metazoa > Chordata > Mammalia > Artiodactyla > Bovidae > Bos > Bos grunniens. The sequence goes on from NC_141178.1 coordinate 42,355,304, forward strand.
CCCACCCTACATAGTGAGTGGGGTCAGACTGGTGGAGTGGAGTTTCAGAGAAAGCTGCAAACACAACAGCACCAGAGAGTGGCTCCATCTTGAGAAATACAATTTTTAAGTGTAACCCAAAGTATGTGTCACTAGCTTCCTTTCAGGGTTGTTAGGCCTTAGCATTTCTGATTGAGGAATATTAATAATCTGGTAGAAGTTATGTACCGCTTTCCTACAAAAATGCACATATGGATAACTCCATGGGGAATTTCAAGGTGGCATGAATTCCCAGGCCCATGGATCCCAGGTTAATAAGCTGTGCACAGATAACTCAGATAAGCTCTTTTGTGGGTGTTATGTAGCTCTTAGAAAAGTAATCTCTGTTCCCTTTTATTGCATTAATGTACCCTTAATGTATTAAGTAAGGTTTGGTCATCTAATTGAGACAGTCATAACTTTTTAGTTTCTTTTTTTTGTTTTGTTTTTAGTAATGTGGGCTTCCTTGGTGGCTCAGTAATAAAGAATCTGCCTGGAATGTGGGAGACCCAGGTTCGATCCCTGGGTTGGGAAGATCCCCTGGAGAAGGGAACAGCAGCCCACTCTAGTATTCTTGCCTGGAGAATTCCAAGGACAGAGGAGCCCAGTGAGCTACTGTTCATGGGGACATAAAGAACTGGACATGACTGACTAACACATACAAAGACAATGTTTATCAGAGATTATCATATTAAGTGAAGTCAGAGAAAGACAAATATCATATGATATCACTTACATGTGAAATCTAAAAAAATGACACGTGAATTTATTTACAAAACAGAACTAGACTCACAGACCAACAAAACAAACTAATGGTTACCAAAGGAGGAAAGGGGAGGAGAATAAATTAAAAGTTTTGGAGTGGCAGATCCAGATTACTATATATATAAGACAGATAAACCACAAGACCCTATTGTATAGCTGTACTCAATATCATGTAATAACCTATAACGGGAAAATATCTGAAAAAGTATATATGTGTGTGCTTAGTCACTCAGTCATGTCTGACTCTTTGCAACCCCATGGACTATAGCCTTCCAGGCTCCTCTGTCCATGGGATTCTCCAGGCAAGAATACTGAAGATTGCTGCCATCTCCTTCTCCAATATATGTGTATAGATAGATAGATAGATATTTTTTAAAAGACAGTGTTATTGAAGAATAATACAAGTAAAGAACAACTGTATGTTCCCAATAAAAATCTTTGAAAAGAATACTAATTCAAATAGACACTGAACCCCAGATGAACTGAATGAAGTCTGCAGCACATTTGAACAGTCAGCGGGCACTGGCTCATGCCACCTATTTCCCATTGATGTGGTCACTTACTCTGTGTGAATAGGATCAAAAAAGGGGCAAGGGGCAATGCCAAACCACACAGACATGTTTACATAAATACAAATTAGCTGATCACCGAGGTTAAAACAAAACAGAACTCTTCAAAAGAAAAACTGACTCCATTTTTCTACTACAGAAAGTCTAAAAGGAATTCAATGACTTTTTAGACTAAAATAATCAAATGTTTTAGAATCATTGGCTTACCTATTGGCAAGAGGCGTTACTACAGTAGCCTAGAAGTGTAATGGATCTCTCCAAACACTTAATTAAATCCTTATGTAGAATATAGTTGATTACGTATAGAATGAATGACAATAACTAACAAAGGTCACCCAGAGCATGTAGGTTAATCAGAAGACTACCCAATGTTTCTGTATTATGGCTAATAAACAGGAATATCTGAGCTCTGGATGAATAATATTTTCAAAAAGGCATTAAAATAATAGTATGCAAAGCAGCTTCATAAAATTTAATATGTATTCTACAAAAAGTGGTGAAATTTTTTTATTTGAAAACCAAACTGATGAAGAAGGAAAGATTAAAGGATTCAACTTGGTTTTCAAATAAAGTTGATTTCCAGACATCCTTTTTAATTTCCAATTCAACCACATATTTCATCCCTAAATACCTAAGTATGAAAACTCTGAAGGATGCTGATATTTTTGGCTTACCAACTTTTGTGATGTTCTTTTTTTTTTCTCCAATAAACTTGTAAATATTCTCAATCAAAACAGAAAGATCTGTCGTAAGACTTTACAGAGGGGAAAAAATGCTTTAGAAAAGTTTGGTAAAATCAAGAAATAGATTCAATATTTATAATAGTCATTTCTAACTATCTTCATGAATCGAAGAAGCAAAGCAATGTTCTTTTTTCCCCATCAATGTATCTGGAAGTCAAGACTTTTCTTATAAAACACAAAACCACATACAAAAGAATACTTTACAAGAAACCTATTTTAGAAAATTTTACTTTTATCTACACATGCTACTGGGGGCATTAAAGATCTTGAGAAAAGCCAAGGAGCAGTTCAAAAACTGAAACTTTCAAACACTATTACTCTACATAATCTTTTCTCATAGGCACCATCTTTGCCTTCAACGTTCAGAATAATATTTTCTATTTGCAACTATATCAATGAAGCTAGTTAGTTGTTGGGAAAACTAGTCAGATTGAATCCCATCAAAATAATTTTAAACAACAACGCAAAAACATTTGTCTACATTTGTAAATTATACAACATGTTAGAGAGAAAAACACATTAATCCAAATACTGTGTCATGAATTCATTAATTTCCCTACAATCCATATTGAACCTAAATGTATACCTCTTTGCTTTTGTCAGCTCATTCAAGTGAAAAAAGGGAGACAATGTTTAAAATGTTAAAGAGTTTTGAAGATACATGCAATGTAAATATTTATGACTGTTTTACCTAATATGGTTGAGAAGCAAACATACCATTATTCTTTTCCTCCAAAGTATACTGTTTTCTACATTTGACTTAATCACCCAATGCTACTTACTATGAAAAATTAAAAACACAAGTTTATCAACCATTCTTACACTGAAACTCAACAAAGAAAAAGAATGCCTGTTCTTTATTAGACAATATGAAGTAAACTCAGAGTTCCCACTAAGGTTCATAGTGCACAGCTAACTAATTACAAGCCTAAAAGTTTCATGAGGTTCACCCCAGGTATCACAAGTTGAAATTCCAGGCCTCTGTGTCATTCTCTGAAACATCTGCAACAGAATTTAACATTCTTGATAAATGAGATAAGTGAAAGTATTTACCTAATTAGATTTTAAAGCATATTTATTAACCCATACAACAAATACTAAATTGAAAAGTTTTACATCCAAAGCCAACATGGAACTTAATATTGGAACTTAATATTGACTTTCGAAATTGATGCCTTCAATACAGTTAACTTAATGCAACTTTCAACATACTTTTTAGGATATGTGACTTAATTAACATAAGCCCAGACTAAAAAAAACAAAAAAATTAACTCATAAAATTAAGCCTTTCCATCACTTTAAGGTAAGAGTGATATGTGCCTTCTTAACACTGATTTCCCCCCAGCTTTGTTCTTATATTCTACAGATTCCAAAATACAATACACAACTATGCATATCTGTGTATACATATACACAATCCAGTGCAGAAAAGCATCTGATTCTATGTTTATCCAGAGTAATCTCTTTTGGTTTCCATCCTGCCAAACCACTTCTGTTGTGTCCAGCAGGGCAATGACAACATACACCTTCTTGTTATTATTCATGTATGGAGGGCCAAACCAAATGTCTGGGTGGGTCTCCAAAGACCTAAAAAGGGTAGGTTTTTTTTTCATCCACAGGACCCAATTACATTTAAATAAATCAACTCCTAGTGAAAGACTGGCTCCAACAGAAAATACCAGGCAACCACAGACACTGAAATTAAATCACAGTCCTAAGTCTAGAAGCCACCAACATATTGTTAAAAATAGCCTTTATTTCATCTCCATATACATATACAGGCAAATAATGCACATTAGTAATGAGAAGAAATGGTCCATTTTATTCCAGAGGGTGTAGCCTTCACAACTATTTCCTAACCTGTGAAAGTTTTCCATCTTAGGCTAAGCATGTGAAAACAGAGGCTGCTCTAAGGATGCCTCTGTCGCAGAGGCAGAAAAACAACTGTCATGAGCTGCTTAGGCTTTAAATGGATGAGTCCTACTGGTTGGTCCTGGAGTGGCAGGGACTTGACAAATGTGGGAAAGTCCTCAGCTGTAAGATGGGGGCTGAGGTTGTGGGCTCCTGGTCAATTGAAAGGTTGCATTAAATGTAAATTATAGGACTCTTCCTTAGATATATACTCCTTTCAACCAGGTGGAAGGTAAATACTGTCGTGCTCATTCAGAGATGGCCTGGTGAGGGCTTCCCAGCTGGGAGAGGAAGCCGGGCAGCCAGGAACAATTATAATCTTCATCTCTGAAAGACGGAAAGGAAGGAAGGAAATATTTTTATATAAAACCATATTAAATTTCCTTTTTAACATGCCTCTATGTATTTCTCCTCCCAATTTATATGAAAAAGCATTAGTTTTAAAACTACAGCAGAACTGGCAGTAAATATCACAGGAACAATTGTTCTTTTATTAAATATTTATTGAAATAAATTCCTGTGCTTTCTCATTTTTCTTCTCTGGTTCCAATATTTATTTACAGCTGATTATTAACATCTGCCAGTATAACCGTTTCATCCATACAGAAGCCGAAGGGTAAAAAAGTCACACACACCCTTCTAACGTGACCTGTAGTTAGACAGAAAACAGTTTTCCCAGTCACTGCTTGGCTTCCTGTCTGTGACCTCTGAAAAGCATTGGAGGCCGGGGTTAATGGCCTTTCCAATCTCTGTGATAAGAATTCATTTTGTTCTATTACCAGCAGTTATCTGAGGAGCCTGCTGCATCACTTCAGCAGGGTTCAATCAATGAGGGGACCTAATGAAGTAACCAGCTGTAGCTCTATTTCCCTGGCCAGCTCTATCAGACAAATAAGAGCTATCAGTCACATCTTCAGGCTGATCCCAGACACAGCATCTTCACAGGCTGAACTCGTATGCATATGAACTAATGATACCCCTACCACTTTCGTGCAGTCGTCTCTTTTGATATAGCTTCCCTGACACTGAAAATGGAATGGGATGAGTTCTGAGATGTTGTAGTAAGAGGACAATAATGCAAGAAGAACGGCAGGTTTGCAGAACAGTGGAAAGAGTTTACTCTAAGAGTTTAAACTTAAAATTAGCATTACAAAGGAAACTTTCCATCAGCTACCCCTTGAATATTTCCACTTTAGGTTGGCAATTTTTAATCTTCCCAAAGGGAGGAGGATGAAAAATCATTATTTTCATTTTTATTGATACTAAAAATCTAATATCAGGACTTGCATTTTGACTAAGCCTTCAGAACCAAAATACAATTAGGCTGTATTTTTACTTTGGTCAAATATCAGTCAGTGTAACACCATAAGTTAATTTAGGGCTATTTCATGTTGGCTGATATCAGTAAACCCAGATAGAGAAAACTGTATGCTACAGTAAAACTCTATTCTTAATTTTATATTTTTTAATGTTTAAATTATTAGTTTCATTCATCTCTAATCCAAAAGAACAATTGTTTGTTAATAAGTGCTATTTTCACACATGTAGGTTTCAGAAAGGAAAAAAATCAAAGCTTTGCACCTATTAGTAGCCTCATAAATGTATGAGACGGTTATTAGGAGTCCTGTTCAAAACGAACCCCTTTATGGAAAGGGGTGCTGACGATGGCTCTACAGCTTTTAGACTATTTCTCTCAGGCAATCACTGCTTGGCTTATAGGAAGCTATGAATAGGACATTCATATTTGCTGATATGCTGAAAGCTACAAGTACCTTAGTTTACTTTATTAGGTTAATCAAGATGAAGTTCATGGAATACAATCTGTATTCTTTTAACTTGGCTGCTCTCTTTGTCAATTTGAAAGGAAAAAGAGAATGGCTATTTGTTGTTACGCTAAAGAGATGATTTCTGAGGGAAGTTATATCAGTTAAAAAGTACCTGCTAGCCTTGTGCTTAATAAACATGTTCACATAGACAAGAATATTTTATTTCATAGGAGATGATTTTTCTTCAAGCAATATTACTATGACATAAAATATATATGTTTATGTAAATTATTTATTTATGTGGATGTATTTATGTAACTTATTTATGTGAATATTTGTGTATATATTTATGACATTTTCTACATTTGTGTAGAAAGGGCCAATCAATGTTTAAATGACTCACTTTACTGACTTAAAATTAACTTTCAATATTACTAATATATTAAGATATTATAATATTAGCAATAATACTAATTATGACATATATTATGACTAATATGCTATGGTGCAGTCCCAAAGACTATCTCCAAATGTCTTTCAGTTTTTATAGGTGTATAAAACTGCTTTCTTTTCAAACTGCAATCCCTGAGATACCTGAGTGATCTGGTTCTGATAACTACGATATCAGATAATTTTCTCATTTCAAACCTTTGAGATGTAAATGATAGATAAAGGTGCAGTAGAAAGTGGCTTCATGTAACAGAAAACACAGTTGTGATATCTAGGAAAACAAGGGAAGGGTATGTGTGTTGTGTGTGTGTGTGTGTGTGTGTGTGTGTGTGTGTATGAGGTGGGGAGGATTCCTGGAGTTTTAAGGATGTAAGTAAGGGTGAGAAAGACTGAACTATCTTTGCTGCATATGTAAACAGATAAGAATATGCCTAGCAGGCATTTTGGGAACATCTGTCAATTTTTTATAGAACATACTGATTGTGGGCTATTGATTGCATTTAAACAAAGTTGTTGCAAAAAAAAAAAAAATCAGCTAACAATTCGTGTAGAAAGGCCAATCAATATTTAAATGACTCACTTTATTGATTTAAAATTAACTTTCAATTAAGAGATCCATAGGACTCTTAACTGCGACACTTATCCATTCAAGAGAAAATAAAGGTACATTTATCGATACACTTAAACAGCAGTGGCTGGTTTCCTATCGATTCAGTCATTTGCGCTGGGATTCGTTAGCGTCATCAGCCTTTAACTCGCTTACTAGGTCTTCGCGGTGTACAACACTGCAAGATGTAGGAATGCGCAAAACAACACAAAGAAAGGATAGAAATTTAAACAGAATTTAAAGATATAGGAAAAAGGTAAGTCAATCTTACACTTCCTTTTAAAACTGTTTCTTTTAGTATGATGGAAGCAAGACTGTGTAGATGATGGGGGTGACTATTAGAAACAGAAGCCTTTTTTAAGGGGCTATTTTTTCAAAGCCAGGGCTTTCGACATGGCACATTTTGTGTTGTGCAATTGTGTAAACGAAATCTTTGAACAATTGACTAGTAAAAGCTTTATTGGCTTCTATTGACTCACAAGATCACGAACTTGCATATCCTGTTTATATTATAATCAATGGCAGCTAAGAAAACAATTTATAGAATTTTTCAAAAGACAATAATTGCATTTCCCATTGGAAATACTGTCTATGTGTGTTTAAAGCCATATTTATTCAACAGTATTGCAAAGAAATCACACTAGACTGTGCTGCAGCTTTTGGACATTTTGTCAGTTATTATATTTGATCATTTTTATCAGGGTTTTCATGAAAATAAAGATATAAAAATCAAACTGTAATATAGAAAATGGACAAATACATTTAAAATGCATAGATCAAAACATTTATCCATGGATCTTAAAACCAGAATTATCCATCTAATTTCTTTTGTATTTTCATTACCTCTGAAGGGGAATTCTGTATACAGAGGAGGGCACTGATTGTAAATCCTTTACTGAAATTTCTAATATTATATCAGAAAAACAAAACTGAATGGTCTCCACAGGGAATGGCATCTTAACAGAGCTGAATCTTCAATAACCTTGATTGTAACGTGTGTGGCAGTGTTACTCTTTTTCAGGAATTCAAAACGATAGGTGTTCTTTTTTGGTTTCGAAGACACCACATTGCCTCCAGTCCATTGATCTCTTTCTCACCGTCTTCACTGTGCAAAACTATCTGTACCAGAAAGAAGCTGTCTCGAACAGAACCCCCAACTTATTCACTGACAGATAATTCCTGGTAAGAGAGACAGAACAGCCAATCTAACTCCACTTGTACAGAACCGAATTTTAATTACGTTTACACCTGTCATTCATCTTCATTCTTTGATAATATCCACTATGTTTACAAAAGATGTTTACAGTCATTTCAAAGACCAGCCCGTTGTTCTTTCTCTGGGTACCAAGTCTAGAGTAGTTATACTTCACCAATTCTATCTTTAGATTTGCTCTGAACTTGTAGGAAATATTGGGAATGGATAAAAATGAAATAGAGATGCAAAAGCTCAAAGACAAAAACAAAACAAATCCCTCCTCAAATAGTTTAACTACATAATACCAGTGTAGCATAATTTGTCACATATTATACGGTAACACTTACTAAAAAGTGCATGATGTCATTATTCCAACTAGAAATCAGATGATGATACTAATTAAGTGATAGCAGGTGGCAGAGGGGGTCTGTCAAGGTCCTCTCTGATCTGCAGAGAGAGATGTGTGCTTCTCTGTCTAAACACCCAGGAGTAGTAACAATTGGCTTAAGCACTATTCAGTCCCAAGGTGCCCGGAATAGGGGATTCGCTTTGATTTAACACTTCCTTATCACATCAAAGAGGTGAAAAAGGCATCTGTATGGATTGGCTTGCAAGGAGGAAAAAAAAAAGGTTTGTCTTTAACCTCAGTATGGAAACTGTCTTTAAGAACTCTGGGGGTACTTGGAAATGACCCTCGAAACAGATATTTTAAGATTCAAACCCTAAGTCCATGTAACAAAAATTATTAAAAGTTCACTTCTTTCCAACTCTTGAAAGCTACAAACTGCCAATTATAGTATGATAAAGGAAGTCTAGAATTAACCCAAATTTCTCTTTGGTGGATGTAACTGAAATGTCTGCTCCATTCTATAAAATAAATGATCACCTCAGCCAGCTTTACATCTCCTAAAAATGGCTTGCTAAGATTTTTTTTTTTCTTTTTGTCACTAATCCTATTTTCTCTATAACCAAGCTCGCAGAATATACCATTCTTACAGTAGGCACTGGGGGATATGGACTATTTCCGTAAAAATAACACTGAGTCTGCACTTATATATATATATATAGTTCACTGATCATACCTCAGGAATTCCATAGGCCATCTCATTCTTCCCCTACATCCACTTGTTATCATCTTAATGACATAAGACATTAAATGGTGTGGAGCCAGGAATCTTGTCTTTCGGATGATCACACTATGTGTTATTTGAATGGGATGTTGTAATTTAACAGTGATAGAAAAGATCTGCTTGAAGATGATGAGCCATGCTGGCGAATCATGAGAGAGTGCAGACAACATATGCCTAAAAGGCAAACCAAGTGGTTCCTATAAATGATGGAAAATGAGTGTTATCTAATTTCTGAAATTCTCTTATCCAGCTTGATCTGCCTCTGTGCTGCTTGTTTCAGGATCATTATTGTGTTTTTTTACAACAGATCAAAGACATGGTTGATAAGACTTGATTCTAGATAAATTTGTTACATTTTCAGTTATCTTACAATATATGAAACCTCACAGCATGCTTAGTTTATTTAAACCTTTTCTTTCCCCCCTAAAGGCTTACTGACACCATCATTTCAGAAAGGTTTCATATCACTTTACCCAAATCATGGCTAAGACGGACACAAATAATTACAGGAATTAGTGCTACAGGGTGTAAAATTGTTCTCTTGTAGTAGAGGTGCATTCATTTCATTCTGGAATTCCCTGCTGAGAAATGATGTGTGGAAACTATCTAAGGACACTGTAATCCTCTGATTTTTTTTTTTAAAAGAGTAAAGTTGCATGTAATCTTTGACTAGAGAAAAAAAGTGTTAGCGATGTTCATACAGAGGACAAATGTCAAGAATCCTCTGCTGAACTCAAATAATAATTCTAGTTTAATACAAAAAAAAAGCCAGAAATTTAGAAAAATCACTTATTTCTACCTTCACGGAGGTAAACTTAATAGACTTAACAGCATCAAAAACAGAATGGCTATTTATCTTCAGTGACTAATGAAATAGGGAGTCTTTCATGATCTGAGTTCCTTTAGACATTTTCATGTATATATCCTTTACAACATCCTCATTTTCCATATTATAACCAAAATGAATGTCCCTTAAAAAAGTCAGTAACTACCATCTGTAAAATATGGGAAACAAACATGGTCACGTACCATATGCCATTTGACTAACTGTGAAAAATGGAACAATGGTAAGTTACATCACCTAGCAGGTTACAGGCGGGATTTTGAACTTCTTGTTCAAGAACAGAAAATCAGGGGCATCAGGCCCCAGGTCCTCTTTCTTACCCTGGCATGCCACTGATTAGTTCAGCCTTAGTCGACCAGAAATCCTTAATCTTCTCTTTTTAATATTGAAGAGGTAACCCCCTTTCACCTGCGTGTGGAGCCTGCCTTTTCATCAAAGCTCGGGAGATTCCAGCCACAAAAATCAATGTATGCATGTTCAGAGCAGTTTTCAGGGTTTTGTAAGACAAATCTCTCAAATGGGGGCGAGTTTCATGCTATTGAGCTGGGCTTCGATCCGACCAAGGGAGCGAACAGTACACCAACAGCTCACTTTCCTGGGCTCCAGCAGCAGGGCGGGGGTGGGGGACCAGTCTCCACCAGGAACACAGCTGTGGAATTTCTCCCTGACCTCTCACCTCCCCTAATCCGACTTTAAACCTGGCAGTGGACTGGTTAAATAAATAAATATTTAAAGGTAACCCCAAATCAACAAACATAATTAATTTCTCTTTTCCATGTTAATAAACGACACTTAGAGAAGTTTTTCTGCCGCTGGAGTGCTTCTGCAAAGCCAGGGCCAATTTCTGGAGACTCAGGTTTCCTTTTTAAAGGCGTATATTTGAAAAAGCCAAGGAAAATGTTCATTTTTTTTTTCCTTTGCTTCAGGAAATGGATTTGTCTATTGAGTCAAGAAGGGCAATTTGTTTTAAACGGAAGTATTTCTTTCCTAGTATTTATGTTACTCACTAAAAGCTTTGATTCCTTAATAGTTTAGGCATCCTATCTTTCAAAAATATTCAACAGATATATTTTAGCTATATTTTAGTTATTCGAGTTTCTCTCTTATTAGAAATCTGAAAGTTATGAAATAGGTATTGCCATATATCGTTTTTGAATTACAATTAAAATGATTCCTTTAAATCTGGGGCATTACGTTACATTCAACTCTCAGGGCAAAACTTTTGACTGTATTACCTATGTTGCTTCTATTAGTTTCATAACTTCCCAAATTACCTGATGTTAAATCAATCATGACTTTACACAACTACAGCCTTCCTTTCATGAAATATTTTATCCTGGCATGAATAAGGCATTTGAATATTTTCTAATATTTTGGAAACATCAAAGGGAAACCATCTCAGAGTCTTCATTTCATTCTGAGATGAGTATTTTTTCAGACATTAAAAAAAAAAAAAGAAACTACAGGACTTAGTACAAAAATTCTGAATCTGAAATGATGATCAAATATTACAATAGAACTATTTCTGAATCAGGTGTAAATCAATTTTGCATAATGATAATGTAGATGTAAAATATACACTATTCTTTACTTCTTCATACAAATGGCTTACTATATTTTCATAGGTAGATTGTCAAAATGAGTTTTTAAAATGAAATGAAATGTAATGAGACAAAGATGATTCTAATGATTTGGGGTATATATTTATAGGAGACTTGTTTATTTATTTTTTTTATATTGAGTACAAATTCTGAATTTGCAGCATATTTTAAATCAAACATGTCCTAAACTAAAAAAAAAAAAAAAACAAGTATACAATCATTAGAGCTTTTTTATACTTTCTTAGCAGCAACCCAGCTGAGGAGAGGTATACTCTGAGCATTTTCATAACATTACTTACTCTGTTATCAAGTCACCTCTGGATCATGATTCACACTTCTTAAAAAAAAAGTCCTATTTGGGCCCAACTAGGAATAATTAATATAAATAACTTTCAAAGTATAGTTACCTTAGTTGTACAACTTCTTATTATTGTATAAGGATAACTATTAAAGCCCTGGCTAGATTACTTAAAAAATTTAATACTAATTTTCAAACATGAAATGAATTGTTTAATATACCATGTGATCCTTCCCACTCCACTCCACTGCTTGGATACACGCACGCACACACACTCATGTGGACATGCACATTGTTTCATCTTCTTCCAAAAGTCTGAATTTTTGTTTCAGTACCTCATAGAGGAATCTCCCTTGTTCACAAATAATTTAAAGTAATTTGTGCCTTTACAGTTAAATGGATATTGCTAACTTTTAATCAACAGCTCAAGTGTGCTGGCAGGGATTAGTGAAAAAAAAAAAGAAAGTGCTATCATAGAAAGCAATCACACTTTTTGGTTTCAGAGCCACTGAAAGGGTACAAAAGCCTTGTTTGGCCCTGCCCCGGGGTCTGGGACCTCAAATCTAAATAAGTACCAGTAGACACAAAAATTTTCTCTTTATTTTCTCATATCTAAAAAAGGTATTTACCTCCCAATGTGAATGTACTAATAGGTTTGTAGGGAATGTAGTTTCATTCTTACATTTCTTTTGAAAAGATTATTTTTACTCTCAAGAAATAAATACCTCTCTAAAAGTGGCTGTCCCTATGGTATAAAAATAATTCTGAAGCCTAAAGCTGATAATCTTGAATTCAACATACTGTGAAAGACCTCTGTGTACACACAGTGATGAACTCTGTGACCATTTGGTTTAATCCCAAACTTGGTAAAGTTATGTTTTCTAACTCAAAGATGCATTTCATACTATATCATATAGAGGATGCCCCAGTTAAGCCATACTTCTTTACTGGCAGGACTTCAAATGTCATCTTGAGTTTCACAAAATACACTTTCTTTTCCAAAGTAATTAGCTAAGGCAGAGTGTGTGTGGCAATTAAAAACCACTTGCTTGCAGAAGCTTGTAGGCATTATGTAATTTTTTTATGCTACAAGTACATATGTGTATTCTTGCCTCTAGCTTAAATACAGTGAGTGTTGTAGCTGGTTGCACAGGAATTGTCTCAAGAACATTAAAGCAAGCCAAACACGATTGTATTCCAACGAAAATTGCTCTCTTTATACCGTGTATTGAAACTTGATAACTGTTGGTTATAAAATTCCTTTGATTTTCTGTAGGTAATAAAATACTTTGGCAATTACTATTGACAGTTCTGGATAATCTTGAAGGCTGCCTTGCCTGCAGAAGATGAGTGTTACAAATCACTCCACTGAAAGAGGGAAGAACAGCAGCAGGCAGCAGACAGGTTTCAATTTCACAATGCTGATTATCTCATTCTCGATTCTATGCATGCCTAAATCTGAGAATCCCTCAAGCAGCTATATGGACTTCTACTTTTAAAATGCCTATTACGCTTTCATACTTTCTCCTGCTTCCTGAAGAGTGCCATTTCGCCAAGCTTAAATAGCAGAAAATTGCACTGCTTTTCCTCTGCCCATCTCCTCAATCTCTATTAACCTGAACAAGAACAAAGGAGTATGATGGTCCGGCTCTAGGTGGAGAAATAGGTTGGAAGTTGTTTTTCATTTACGGCCACGCATATTTTTGCTTCATCAATTCATTCTCAACAATAACCGGCTTTTAATGCCTCAGCAAATGACGACCTGTGCGATATTTTTTTCCCTCCCAGTATATAAACGTGTCAGTCCTTGTTCCATCAGTGTGAGTACACTCACATGCAGGCTTCCACACACACCGACATTTTATAATGTGCCACAACCCCAAATGAAAGTGCGTGTTTATTAGGACAGGTCTTGATTTAAATAGAAGTGATGAAAATAAAGCTTGGCCCAAAATGGAATTCTTTCTATTTTGGTTTGAAGGGAACAATAGGCTGGGAACAGAAAAGAAGAGCTTTGAAGCACCTGGTTCTAATGCTTGCAGTAGGCCTTTATTAGATGTCATAAACAGAATGATGCATTCCTCGATGAAGGACTTACAGCCCACAGAAGTGGAGGTAAAATGGAGGACAAAGAGTCCTGCTAAAACAATATGGTTAAATGGTCCCTTTCAATCAAACACTATTTATTAAAGGCAGAAATCTTAATAACCTTATGGAGATGTGCTCAGTCTTCTCATTTTATACACGACTGCCCTTCCTTTTCCAAGCTAAACCTTTCCACTGGATTTGAACCCTGAATGACATCTTGCAGGGGGACCACCGGAAGTCAGCTCGCTAATTGACAAACATGCTGTGAGAGAAAGGAGACATCTCAGTATTTTTATTTTGTTCAAGGAAAATTAGAAGGCTCAGGGACCCCTCTCCGGAGTCAGTGGAGTTAGACATTCCTGTGAGCTGCCCAGCCAGAGGACCACAGAGGTAATTTCGGCCATCGGAAACTGTTTTAAAATCAGGTCTGTTTTGCATTTAAAAAGATAAAAGAATGTTTTCTAAAATGACAATTGCTGGTTGGCCATCGATTCGGAGCTTTAATCTCATAGCCGGCTCAAATTTCCCATTATGTCTCACCGAGGCTTAGAAGGCTCGAGAGGCCAAACTATGGCCTCCGACAAAAGTGGAGGGGGGTTGCAGCATTAAGAAACACAGCTGTTGCTCGCAAACTGCAAATGTTAGAATAACTCACTGCTTGTTTTTTCCTTGCTGCTAATAAAAACTTAAAGTGTTTTGCATGCTTTCTATAAACAGTGCACTTAAGTTTTATAATCGAGTACATCTTATTAAGCGTGAAGTCTGCTGATACTTAAATTATTCATAACGTGGTCCAGACTGATTAAGATTGGCTTGTTAAGGAGCACGAGAAGCAATTAAACTGACAAGGCAGTGCGGCCTTGATGTATACATTTATTATCACAAGAATACCCAAAGTGAATGCCCTTATTAAGCAATGAATTTCACCTCACTGGCCTTCCACCACGGCTGCCACGGGCAGGGAGAGCGAGGAACAACATGTCAAAAGCTAACTCTGAGGAAATGCCTATCTTCAAGTGAAACCGATTTTGTAATGAACCTTTCAGTTGGCTCCTGAGGTAATAAATCCTGACTGGTGCATTAATTACTTGATAACATCCCATCAAAATGCAAATGCTGCACTTGAGCCATAGGAATGGCTCACTGGCTGGTAACTCTTCAGGGTGGACATAAATTGTCTGTTTTCTCTTATCAAACAGGGCGTTTATTTCCATCTTGCTGGGGTGAATGTCACTCCTGCCCCCCTCAGCCCCTCTGTGGCCTGACACCATCATTTGCGGAGGACTGTCAACATCCTAATGGTGCGACTCTTTCACTTGGTACCTTTCTGGAGAAGCTGCCCCTCCCCCCAGCCCCTTGGACCCTCCCTGCCACACACACACACACACTCTCTCTCTCTCTGAAGGAATCCAAGGTGTCAAGGACAAACAGCATCAGCGTTACAAAGCATAACCTCCACCTCTACAACACACTAGTCTGTCTCTTATTTTTTCTGTTTGAGCTAACATACCAAACCAGGAATTTCATTTCTTGCAATGATCGTGCGAAAACTAGATGAACCCTGGATGTCCAGAAGCAGTGGGTCTACTTAGGAAGTTCCCAGACAAGGCCAGGGCTTCCCAGGTGGCACAGTGGTTAAGAATCCACCTGCCAGTTCAGGAGACGCAGGGAACGTGGGTTCTATCCTGAGGTTGGGAAGACTTCCTGGAGGAGAAAATGGCAACCTGATCCAGTATTCTTGCCTGGAAAATTCCATGGACGGAGGAGCCTGGCGGACTACAGTCCACAGGATTACAAAGATTGAGCGACGGAGCACACAGCACACACCAAGCAAGACCAGAAATGTTTCTTGCACCGACTCGCACCACGACAACGAAGCATTTCTAGGTGGTGTTTTCATATTTCCCCCAAATAATCAATACTTCATTAAAGAAACAGAAATGCTCCACTCTAGGCCTAAGAGATAGAGAAATAAGAGCGACGAGTCAAAACCAGGCTTAATAAACACTTGACAATGTGTGAGAGAGGATCCTGTTCCTGAGTGTTCTCTTAGCCTAGCGAAACAGATTTATTTAGTTATGGAAACTGTTTCCACAATGAATGTTAATGAGGATTTGTGTTTTCTATTGGCTTCTTCGAAATTCTCATCTCCATCAATAGGTCTGACGCTCCCACCTGGGTCAACATGCCTCCCAGTAGTGTTTATTTGTCTCGAAGGCTCGGTGAAAATCCTTAATTCAGGTTACTAGGCAACCCTACAGGTGAGAAAATATAATGTTTGGCTGACTCCATTTTTGAATGCACACGGTGGCCTAATGCCTTCAAAATAGACTGCAAAGCATGTGCTGATCATTCTCGGCTACATTCTCTAAAGGCGAGGTCAGAAGAAAATTAATTGATGCTGAAAATAATGACAGGAGGAGAGGCACCACTGAGACTTGGTGTGACTGGCATGTGATAATGTTAGCAAGAATCTCAGCATGTGACTGGACAGTGTGATGAAAAATATACCCTGTGCGAGGGAAAAACAAGTTACAAAACTTAATTAGTTTTTGACACTTCTTCATAAGTTATTATCTTTTCATTTGGAACATTGCCTTGGGACATCAATACACAAGAAGAAATGAAACATTCTTATTGTAAATATGAAAGAAAGATGACTTTATACTGGGCCTCTCCTCTTTACATGTCCTTTTGAATAAACAAAATATCCTCTGCAGGCGAAAGGATATCTGAGGGTAGATGATGCAAATGTTTCTGCTCTGAGCTTGACACCGTCTGAGTCGATGTATGATTCCATTACGATGGATTATGCAATTTTGATGTGAAAAAAAGAAGGTGGCATCCGAATTAAATGTGGTCAAAATAAGGCTCTTAGATGGGAAGTCGTCAAATTATATCCCTGCTTGCAATAATGCTTCCTGTACAGCAAATGTATTTTTAATTCCTTTCCACTAAGGTTTATACCTAGAAGTAATTCACACTGATTACTAAATAACCCTTGTGAGTTGCTTTGTCTTTTGAATTTTAAAAAATACACTTGCCGTGAGCAATGAATTTCATAAACCAGCAGCTCTCATGCTTGATGAATCATTCTTATTTTATGCAGTGCTGTGTGATAGAGAACGGAGATAAAATATTCTATCCACAAGCTATTCGGTACAATTTATCATCAGCGGCTCACTAGCCCAGTGATAATACCTGGCTTGCAGATTGTAATGATCAGATTCTGTTTTTATTTCAAACAGGAGCAATTCCGAATACCAGAGTTTTTAATTTACATACATTAGTGAGGTTCAAATGTGGCAATAGCTACAAGCAAATTCACTTGCAAACTGAATGCTCGCCTTGCATAATGGGTTCCCTTTAGCAATTATTCACCAGTGAAGTACCAAGATAAAAATGAAAACAAAGAGAAAAAGGAAAATCATGATACGTACACCATCGTGTGGACTAGGATAATTACTGAACCACAGTGAAGGTCACGTTTATATCTGTTTTAGTAATGATTTCATGTACCCTTCTTCTGTATTGAATTCCTAATGCAATCTTCTTTCCATTTTATGGCACCGTCGTCTCTTTTATCTGTAAGTTTCTTTAAAGCTTCAATGCTAGCTTCCTATCATACAAAAATGGCAACGCCATTATTAATAGAGATTATTACTGATGATATTTTAAATGATAAAATATGGAAACATCTGCTAAATACAGTAATCACACATGCACACGCACAATTCCACAAATACACCAAGCCAACATTTAGTAAAACCGACAGGCTTATAATAAAATACCTCTTATGGTTACATCACTTTTACACTGACCACAGTATTGAGCTTGAATTCCCAGCAGCATCATTACTAGACATCTTCTGCCACCTTTCTAAATCTGAAAAGCTTCCTACATTTAGTGAAGATTAGGTAATGCTACACCCAATCAATAGCAGCTATCAATTCCATACCTTGTTCAGAACAAGCTGATCAAAGTAAAAAGGCTGACTAAATATTGTTTAAGACTAGGTGATTCTTAAAACTAATCTGTAGTTTTGAGAAAATATACTCTTCGCAGAGAGAAACAAACGCTAAGATGACAACATATACAATGAAACTGGCGCGCCTGCCGTCTTTATTCCATAATATTATGGAAAACCCAGTACAGAGGCCCCAGCGTAGAATAGGAGCTTTATGTTTATTCGGCTTTTCCACAGTCTGGATCATTTATATCATGATCTTATGGTTATGTAAACAGAGTCTCATTTTAGGTTTATCAGTGGTTTTCTAAAAATGCCTGTTTGATTATCAGAGATCAATACTATTCTAACGAAATCCTAACACTATTTCTGGGGGAAAAAAAGTCATTTCCAAATTCATGCATTAGGCCCAACAGAGTCAGTGTTCAATTTCTAGACCTGAGTAAACTGTGTAAAAATCACTGACACACCTCCTAGGACAAGCCACGTTCCCAAGACACAGAGGGATTGAGCAGACGACAGAAACAGTTGGTCTGGTTAATCTCTTGGTGCTGCCCAAAAGGTGGAGATGCTGTGGTCGGAGTGGTTTCTGGTTGCTGCCTCATGTAACAGTCCTAGATTTGGCCACTTTAAATGAGAGGAGGCTCAATCTTTTCTTCCCCACTGTTACCAAGATGCAGTCACACATTGTTTATACATTGAAAATACTAGCTTTTATTAGAATCACTCAGTGAACCAATGCAAGAAGTCGTAAGAAGATGGGTAGGAAGAGAAACCAGAAAATGGGGGAAAAAAAACCAACCCACTCTATATTTATAATGCTTTACAGTGTGGTGAAATAGTCTGCTCTTTCCCTTCCTAGTTACGGAAACATTATCAGTAGGAGTGGCAGTAACTCTTCTTTGAAAAGTTACATCGGACACTTTAGGTTTGCAGACCTACCCAGGGTTCTGGTTTTGAAACTCTCCAGGGTAGTGTGGTTAGACAATTACAGTTGGCACTCATTCTTCCAGGCAGCACTCAGCCACTGAAGGATGAGGGTGTATTTGTTTAACCAGTGCTGCTGCTCATCCTTGTCAGCCAAAAGCCCAGCTAAAGGCATGGGGGTCATGGGAATTCACAATGCAAGACAAAGCTGGCCATATAGTTGAACAGCCCAAGGACAGGGCTTGATCCCTATCAGACGATATATCTATAATGAAGGATCAAAAATACAGATTTTATTGTTACACTAGAGAGTTTCCCCTAAAGTGAACTTCCTCCAAGTTATACTACAGTGTTGCTGTTCAGTCGCTCAGTCGTGTCCAACTCTTTGAGACCCCATGGACTGTAGCACACCCGGCTTCCCTGTCCTTCATCGTCTCCCGGAATTTTCTCAAACTCATGGCCATTGAGTCAGTGATGCCGTCCAGCCATCTCATCCTCTGTCATCCCCTTCTCCTCCTGCCTTCAATACTATAGTGAAAAAACCCCAATTTGTATTAAGTATGTATTAAGTTGTTTAGTCGCTGAATTGTATCCGACTCTTTGCAACCCCATGGACTGTAGCCCACCAGGCTCTTCTGTCCATGGGATTTCCCGGGCAAGAATACTTCCTACTCCAGGGGATCTTCCCAATCCAGGGATTGAACCCATGTCTCCTGTATCTGCTGCATTGGCAGATGAATTCTTTACCACTGAACCACCCAAAAGCCTTGTATTAAGTATATTCACACATACACACACACACATAGATAGATCAACTATGTCTTCTCTATAGTTAAATGATGTAATTTCTATAAATATAACATGTATATAATATTCAATTATGTAATCTAAAGTGATGTAATTTCTATAAAATCTCTATAGTTTTCAAATTCATTTTCATTATGTCCTGATAAAATCTTTCCTCTCAAGTCAATTGATATGCTTGCCTATCCTACCTAACCTTTAAAATTTAGCCTTCCCTGACTTTGATAAGTCCACAGCATTTCCAAATATCCTCAGTGTAAGTTAGCATTTATCTCCATCTTCAAGCAATAAAAACCCTAGAGGACCTTTCCCAACCCACCACTCAATTCTTTGAAAGTGAAAGTGAAGTCGCTCAGTCGTGTCCGACTCTTTGTGACCCCGTGGACTACAGCCCACCAGGCTCCTCTGTCCATGGGATTCTCCAGGCAAGAATACTGGAGTGGGTTGCCATTTCCTTCTCCAGGGGATCCTCCTGACCCAGGGATTGAATCCAGGTCTCCTGCATTGCAAGCAGATGCTTTAACCTCTGAGCCACCAGGGAAGCCCTTTGAATTCCTCCTTTTCTAAAAGTTTCCATACTTGTGCTCAAATGGTCGGTTTTATCAGTTTTCACAGTAATACTTAGACTTAGCCCTTAGTGTGTACTCCATAAAAATTGAACAAAAGGCTTTAAAACTAACAAAACAAACAAAAGTTAGATAACCTGTGATGACTTTGAATGGCAGTAACCCAGGGTGGAAGGGATGAATTGGAAGTTTGGAACTGTCACATATACACTGCTACTACATTTAAAACAGATAACCAACAAGGAGCTCTACTCAGTATTCTGTAATAACTTACACGGGAAAGAATTTGAAAAAGAATCAATACATGCATCACTGAGTCACTCTACTATACACCTGAAACTGACACAACACTGTCAATCAACTATACTCCCATATAAAATAAAAAGTGTTATAAGAAGAACATGTCAATAATAAAAGCAGTTAATACTTTTTTTTTTTTTAAAGGCAGTAACCAGTACTTCTTTAAATATTTGAATTAGGACCCCCCTAGTGCTCCAGTGGTTAACCACTCTGTGCTTCCAATGCAGGAAGCACAGGATTGATTCCTGGATGGGGAACTAAGCTCCTACATGCTGCATGGTGTGGCCAAAATATAAAAAGTATTAAAAAACAAACAAACAAAAAAAACCCTTGAATTACTTTTGTTGTTAAGATTAAGAAGGCCTAAAATTAACCATTCTTTTCTGTGGCAGCTACTTCTACTTTTTTCTACATTGTCAACTGAAAGGAAGAGTGTACTTTGCAAACTCAGATTTTCACTGGTGTGCATGTAATGATTTGTTCTTCTGCTATCAGGTGAGATCACAGTGGGTGCTGCACTCAACAGCTGGAATGCATCTTGAGTTCCGGTTTTCCTCAGAGTTGAAGGGATGTGACTGGGGGCGGGGGGCAAGGAGAAGGCAGCTCTGTACTTGAGTCTCTCCGCGCAGGCTGATAGCTGGGCTGGTGACAGCAGGCTGGTGAAAATGTCTGTGGCGATGGGCTTCAACTTGGGACAGCCTTGATTTATCCATTAAAAAGGAAGAATGACAGAACAGCAATTCTCTCCAGCTCTTTCCATTTTAAAAAGATTGGAAGAAATTTGGTAAAATTGCTTTTTTGTTTGTTTGTTTATTACCCAATCACATAAAATGTATTTCTAAAACACTCTCTCTAAGTAGAACTACTAATCTACATTTAATTCCGAGTGGATGGTTTTTGATACTTAGCTTACGCTAGAAATTTGGTTCAAAAAAAGCTGGAGAGTGTTAAGACTAATGAGAAAGAACAATCATGGTCTCCTATAAAAACATTTTTCCCGTTTGATTTTATCATTTAGGGTGTAAGAGAGGAGTTTATTGATCTCATTGCTGCTCATGTGTTCCAAGGAGCAAACTTTGTCATTTAACAACAGGGGTATACAACGCCATGCAGCAGGGGAAATCTGTGACCACATAGAAAGACTTCTCCAAAGTGAGAGCGGACTCACTGGAAAAGACCCTCATGCTGGGAAAGGTTAAGGGCAGGAGGAGAAGGGGGCAGGAGATGATGAGATGGTTAGATAGAATTACTGATTCAATGGACATGAATCTGAGCAAACTTTGGGAGATAGTGGAGGACAGAGGAGCCTGGCATGCTTCAGGCCATTGGGTCACAAAGAGTCAGACATGACTTAGCAACTAAACAACAAACATTTTCTTGGATTCTGTACACGAGAACCTCTTCTTACATATAAGAAGTATGGAAACTTCTTCTTAGAATAGCATCCAACACAAAACTTGTCTACACAGCAAGAACCACAACAAAAAACTGTATTTTTTCAGTTGAGAATTTGAGAATATGTGTATTTATCCTTTATCACTGCAGAATCTTCTAACCTTCTACCAAAATTATTCCCAACTCAAGAAATGATCATTAAATATTAATAGAAGTACTTAAATTGTATCTTTCCATGCTAATTTCAGTCCCATGTAAATATCAGCCTTAAACATTGGAAATGCTGTGCTTCTAATAGGAGTAACAGCCATCACTATAATAGGGGATAAAGTTCTGTTAAAGTAAAAACACAAAATGCTTAAGACGCTAGTTGTGTTTATGACTTGGAAAAGAAGGTTCCAATGGGCATCAGGTCAAGTTTTCCTATTTAAGAGGATCAATTTTAAGCGGAGTGCATTAATTACTTCAACAGTGACTTTTAAAGAGCTTTCCTAATCAAAATAGTCTCACGTACTCCAAAGCATCACCACTATTTTTCTCCCTATTTATGGCTTTTCTTTGTCAAGTGTACAGTTAGTTGATACTTCAATAGTGATGATATTAACACTACCATCAAACTTATTGTTTAAAAAATAAAAAGTAAAGTAAAGAGAAGGAATAAGGAACAAAAGGAAACTATAGGTCAACCTCTTTTTAAGACTTTTTACCTGGGAATTCTTAAGTCCGAAAAAGAATGGCAAATATATTGTCACCCTGCTTATTTAACTTATATTCAGAGTACATCATGAGAAACACTGGACTAGAAGAAGCACAAGCTGGAATCAAGATTGCTGGGAGACATATCAATAACCTCAGATATGCAGATGACACCACCCTTATGGCAGAAAGTGAAGAGGAACTCAAAAGCCTCTTGATGAAAGTGAAAGTGGAGAGTGAAAAAGTTGGCTTAAAGCTCAACATTCAGAAAACGAAGACCATGGCATCTGGTCCCATCACTTCATGGGAAATAGATGGGGAAACAGTGGAAACAGTGTCAGAATTTATTTTTTGGGGCTCCAAAATCACTGCAGATGGTGACTGCAGCCATGAAATTAAAAGGCGCTTACTCCTTGGAAGGAAAGTTATAACCAACCTAGATAGCATATTGAAAAGCAGAGACATTATTTTGCCAACAAAGGTCCATCTAGTCAAGGCTATGGTTTTTCCTGTGGTCATGTATGGATGTGAGAGTTGGACTGTGAAGAAAGCTGAGCGCCGAAGAATTGATGCTTTTGAACTGTGGTGTTGGAGAAGACTCTTGAGAGTCCCTTGGACTGCAAGGAGATCCAACCAGTCCATTCTGAAGGAGATCAGCCCTGGGATTTCTTTGGAAGGAATGATGCTAAAGCTGAAACTCCAGTACTTTGGCCACCTCATTCGAAGAGTTGACTCATTGGAAAAGACTCTGATGCTAGGAGGGACTGGGGGCAGGAGGAGAAGGGGACAACAGAGGATGAGATGGCTGGATGGCATCACTGACTCGATGGACGTGAGTCTGAGTGAGCTCCGGGAGTTGGTGATGGACAGGGAGGACTGGCGTGTTGCGATTCATGGGGTCACAAAGAGTTGGACATGACTGAGCAACTGAACTGAACTGAACTGAAATTAGTACATTAGGCTTTCTGGTCCTAGAAAAAGGTGAGTAAATTGAAATCATTTTTACAGTGTTATGCCTCTGAAAGTTCATCTGTTGTAATTAGACAGGGCCCAAAGTGTTGTTGCCTGGAGAATCCCAGGGACGGAGGAGCCTGGTGGGCTGCGGTCTATGGGGTCGCACACAAAGTGTTGTTGCCTGGAGAATCCCAGGGACGGAGGAGCCTGGTGGGCTGTGGTCTATGGGGTCGCACAGAGTCGGACACGACTGAAGTGACTTAGCAGCAGCCGCAGCAAAGCAAAAGTATGTCTATTTCTTGAGTGAAAGTGAAAGTGTTAGTGGTTCAGTCAAGTCTGACTCTTTGTGAACCCAGGGCTGTAGCCCACCAGGCTCCTCTGTCCATAAGATTCTAGAGGTAAGAATACTAGAGTGGGTTGCCATTTTCTCCTCCAGGGACTCTTCCTGACCCAGGAATTGAACCTGGACCTCCTGCATTGCAGGCAGATTCTTTACCCTCTGAGCCACCAGATTTCTTAAAACAAGTCTGTTTTGTAAAGATACACAGTTGTGGTGAAGACTTCACTCTGCTTACAAGTTAAAATCAAGTAGAGATTTATAATATCAAAATACTTCATGTCACTTTTAAAATCTGCCCTTGCAGTAAGAAAACGCTCTTTAAAAATGTATCCAACTTCACAAACACACAGGCACATATGGGATTTATCAGTAAAATAATTTTAAGTCCATATATTTGAGAAAATCGATATGCCCCCCCCGCCAAGCCTTTTTTTTTTTTTTTTAAAGCCATCTCTACTTCACCCCTAATCAAAGGCGGAAGAAACTCTGCACTGATCCTTGGTTGGTAACCATAATTTCTTCTCATTCTACACTTCACATGAGGTGGAAGCAGCAGAATAATGCCCATTGTTATTGTATGGTTACAGTGCCCTGCGAGTCTGGACAAGTTATTAGGTCAGACACTAACTTCCTAAGTAGAAAAATGATGTGTTCTCCTTTGTCCTCTCTTCAGTAATGGCTGGAGTCAGTGCTAATTAAGGCCCCGCAGCAATGTTCTTCCAGAGAGGTCAGGGACTTCTTTCTGACACCTAAACAGTACTCAACTCAAAGGAACTGCTCCTAATCTGAAATGATGTGATGTAGAGCTGGCCTTTCAGATTCAGCGTATATTTAAAGGAAAATAACAGTTAATGGCAGGGGTGTCAAAAAAAAAAAAAGCAGATGGAGAAGCTAGAAGAAGTGTCACTCGGTGGCTAAGTTTACCTTCAATTCCTTACTCCGCTTATAGACCAGTAGACAATAGAGCCCTGGACACCGTGTTACGCCCTTCTTCCTCCTAAAATCTTGGGAAGAAGAATTCTGCACCAGACACACCTTGGGGACAAATCACCTCTGATAAACCAAAGAACTGTTTGCTTAAGGACTATACTGTATGCTGGATCCTCTTTTCACCAAGAACCAGATCCTCTTGTCCAAGGGTTTTCAGAGAGATTCAATCATAATCTTTATTAGTGGTTGTATTCTTAATGACACAAACAGTAAATTCACATAAAGTGAACACTCTGTTAAATTTCTTATTGGGAGTAAGCCATGGTAGTAATTAATCTTGGAGTCCTTTTCTTTTGCCCCTGGAGGCACGGAACTTACAAAATCAAATGATATTTAAGAGAAACCAAGATTTACTATCAGTGAGTTTTAATAGACATCTGCACTGATTACAAATTACTCCAAAACTGTAAAAGCTGTTATCATTAATACACTCCTCACTGTATTCTTCCCTCTCCCTCAGTGACACGCTTGCATGCCATGAATTGACATGTATTTATTTCAGGATTTCTTGTTGCCCTTATATTGTAGAATATAATGTTCACAATGGAATGGCTAAGCGTGGACCAGAGCGCTAGCCATCGAGCATTCAGTTCTGAAGTATCTGTAGCTGATTCTAAAAACTTCTTTCAGGTCAAATAAATATATCAGCTCGCCACCTTCATAACTAAGTCCCCAAATCTCTTGAAAAAATACAATTCAAGTATGAAAATTATGTCTGAGGATTTAAAGGCTCCAGTGATTTTATGGTTAAAAGGTAGACTTTAAAATCGTAGAAGTTGGAGATAATCTACACTACGACCTTCATTTTACAGATGAGGAAATAGAATCTCTGCGATGTTAGATGATTTTCCGTGGTTAATAGTAAGGCTGAAATTAAAATCCTGTTTTCTACGTACTCATATAGTGGAGTGATTTTTCTTCCTTACTCTGCCACCCTGTCTTCCTTCAAAAGTTTAGTACTTTATACAAAGAAAGAAATGTCCCAACATCGAAATATAGTAAAAATATCTATAAAATTATGTCCTCAATTTTGTTATGAAACAGGGTTACTATTACTTATAAGTGTGCTATTAAGCTATATGTAAGAGTTCCCATTCATCTAAGCAGTTTTCTATATGAGAATGCAAACCTTCTGCTTTAAAACATAAGAATGACATATGAGTTTTTCCCCCCAAGTTTACGTAAATATACAAGGACTAATGGTGAGTTCTAGGCCACCCCAGGAGCTACAGAGCCAAGTAACTGCATTCAGACACCAAATGACTACCATCAGCAACTTGGGGTGATCTGGATACAAAGTGAAGGGAGAATGTATAAAGAAAGATTCTCACAACTCTGGAAATTCAGACATACAGCTGGCTGATCCAAAGATATCCCAATGTACAGCAAATAGAAAAGATATTTTTTGCTGAAAAATAAAGTGGGGGATCTTGTGTGTGTGTGTGTTTAACCAAATATATTTTCAGTTTGTTTCTGACTTGTCTTTGTTTTAGCAAATTGGAATAAAATGTTAAGCAAGAGAACTTTTCTGAAATGTTTTGCTTGAAGAATTCTAGTATGAAAGAGACAACCAAAAAAAAAAAAACCACACAAAAAACTGCAAGGCATAGGCCTCCTGGCCCCTTTAAAAATTCTTCTCTGGTTGAGTGGCTGTTACTCAACCAAGGAAGACCCCAGTAACCCATCCTCCTGTGTTCACAGGAGACTGGATGGAAACGCAAACTTTGCCCCTGGGAACCGAAAAGGTAGCAGGCTTCTGTAACTGAATTATTCCACCTTGGGAATTTAGCTGCTGAATTTAAAATGGGGCTGTCCTTTACATTACCAAAAAAAAAAAAAAAAAGAAAGAAAAATACCAACTGGCCAAGAAAAAGGCAACTAATGATATTTGTTCAACAAGTTTCCAAAACCTGGAACCAGAGATTTATCCCTTTTACAGAAGACTAAACCTGATTAATTAGTAATGAAATAAATATTGTCAGTGCTTTAGTTTTATACCTTAAGTATCAAAGTTTTACTTCAAGTTAACATTTCCTTATATAGGAAATTTTAGAGAAATGTTGTATTTGCCAGGAAAGTCTTTATTTTTTAATATTGGAATACTTTGGTTTGTTAACTTTTAAATAATATCATTTTTAATAACAATTCATTATGTGACACTGGATAACAATTAAGAATGCAGGAGCTATTTTGGATAACAACTCTAGTTTGATAATTTCCCAACTGTGTGACTTTGTCAGATTATTTAATGCATGTGCCTTTGCTTCCTAGATTGAAAAACAGAAATAATAATGACTTGCCCTCAATTGTCTGTGATGATGTTAAATGAGTTAAGACATATAAAGTACATCACAGTGCTTGATACAGAGTAGCAATTAATAAATTATTTTAAAAATCTTAGACAACTTTTATTGCAAATTTTACTTTCTTAACCACTTAATTATACATAAGTAACTTATAAAAATACATCCAGATATACAGAACAACTTTCCCAGGTTTTTCAATATGCAAATATAAATAAGTAACTCATTTGGACAACTCATATTATATAGTAATGAGGAAGAGAATCTTTGAGAAGATGCTGGTATGTCATATGAAATCAAATCTGAAACAAAGTCAAGCAAATATTATACATTCTAAGTGAAATACAAATGTTTATTTACACAGTAAACTGTAAAGTCTCAAAAGATGCTGTTGTGCATTAGAATTTGAAAAGTTATTTTTCCAAATGTATACGAACATATATTTACATATTTCTATGACAGGCTACAAAGACGCTAATGGAACAGTCTATTATTTCTAAAATAATTTAACACTATTTTCAGTTCCATTAATAGCCTAGAAATTAACCTTATAAAACCTTACACAAACAAATCAAGATAATTCCAATCTCAAATCCACAAATTGAAATGGAAGATTTGGTAATTATCTAAGTAATTTGATTAATGGAGATGAATAAACTAGATGATGGTGACCCATGGATCTCTGTTGGTCCTGAAATGCTTACTTTGACTGTATAAATCAATTTAAACTGGTTAAATGCTAAATGTACTGTCTTCACAGCACAAAGTGAAAATGAGATTCTGCAGTCATTTAGTTATCTTTATTAATGCAGGAAGCTAAAAACAATTGCCTTCCATGATATGCACATGTTTATTTCCTGACAAAATATTGTTTTTGCACAATACAGATATAATCTACGGCTCACTCATTATCTCGGCAATTTTGTTCTATGATTCCCCATTAGAGCACTTCATACAAACGTTTCTTTCAAATTGCTCTATTATGTCATAATCAAAAGACGGATTTTAGCCAAAATGTTTGTTTACCATCTTGCAGATAGTCAAAACAGTCTGTTGGTGCACTCTTTGATATTCATCTCTACTCATCCAGGAGTGGATTTTGGCCAAAACATCTGACTGCTCTTTTGAGGGATTTTACAATCGTTGTCAGCTAAGTTTAACATGAGCCAACAGCTATGCAACAATGGAAGTCACTGAATATCGAGCCAGCTGACTTCTTTGTCTGTCCACATAATGGCCAATAAATTCTTTGGTCTTAAATTTTCCAGGATACGAAATAACACACTGGTATGAAAGAAATGTTTCAATGAATTATTTTATTAGCATGTATGATTTAACCCTCAAGGCCACGTGGACAATACACTAAAAGAATCCATCTGATCAGTTCAGTCGAAAATTAAGCAGCACAGTAACGACGATCAGGCTAAACAATTTATTCAGTGTGGTCCAAACCCAGAACCTCACACTTAAGAGTTTGTTTTTCTCCTTGGATACAAAGAACCAAAAATCTAGCTCTTGCTAATAAAATGAGATTATTTAATTTGATAGTATACAGTTCACCTGATAAGGGACTTTGGGCAGCACTGATTTGGAAGAAATTCAGTTTCAACTAGTCAGTTGTCATAGGTCTCCAAGTACTCCCAAAGTGCCATTTCAGTGTCCAAAGTCCACCTAAGCAGAACTAACCTAGAAACCATTACCATTAATCCACCAGAGTCCCTACTATAAACTGGACACTGTAGAACAGGGGTCCCCAACCTCTGGGATCTAATGCCTGATGACCTGAGGTGGAGCTGATGTAATGATAATAGAGATAAAATGCACAATAAATGTAATGTGTGAATCATCCTGAAACTACTCCCCCACCACAGTCTGTGGAAAAATTATCTTCCCTGAAACCATTCCCTAGTTATCCAAAAAGGTAGGGGGACCGCTGCTGTGGAAGATATGTTAGAAGCAGGAAATATATTCCAAGACATCGGAATCCAAACTGAGAGCCAAGAGTCAAACTAGAATGTACAAACTAACAAGAATACAATTCTGGTGCGTGCGTCTACGTGCTAAGTCGCTTCAGTCATGTCTGACTCTTTGCAACTCTATGGACTATACAGCCTGTCAGGCTCTCTCTATCCATGGGATTCTCCAGGCAAGAATACTGGAATGGGTTGTCATGCCCTCCTCCAGAGGATCTTTCAGGGCCCGAGGATCAAACCCTCATCTCTTATGTCTCCTGCATTGGCTGGTGGGTTCTTACCTGGGAAGCCCCTACAATTTAGGGGGGGAGGATAAATTAAGAATTTGGAATTAAAATATACATACTACTACATATAAAATAGATAACCATCAAGGACTGTATAGCACAGGGAACTATACTTAATATCTTCTAATAACATATAATGGAAAAGACTCTAAAAATATATATATATATGTATATATATAAAACGTATAAATGAATCACTTTGCTGAATACCTGAAAATAACACATTATAAATCAACTGTATTTCAATAAAATTTTTTAAAAGAATAAAATTCAACATGTAATTGAACGCTAAGTTGTATGATACAATTACCAGACAAGATCACTAATGAGAGATATACATCAATTCAGATTGCAATTATGAGGAAAGGAGGAACAAATGCTAGCTTACAAAAAGATACAGAGAATTGATCAAGAAGGAAGCAGTGATGCTTCTGGAAATATGGACTATACAGTGAAGAATATGAGAAGAGTGTAGCATGTGGTTCATTTGGGGAAAGATTTTTCTAACTGGGGAAGACCATGTTACTTTCCAACCTAATATTCCCTTAATAATAAGATTCCAAACTCCTTGGGTCTTCATGAGCTCTGATAGTTACTACTTGTCTAAACTCAGCCTGGTTATTTTATCCACAAATGCCCTCAATATCCTGATTTGTAAAATAAGGAATATAATGGTACCCCTTGCTTAGCGCTACTGTAAGAATAATTGAGCTTCCTGGTGTAAAGTATTTTAAATGGTGATGAGCCTATAGAGGCTGCTTAGTAAAAGTTTGCTCTCATGAATATCCTCCTCCTCATTAGTATTAATCAGTAATTAGCTTTTCTAAGCCTGACACGCTTTCAATCATATTTTCCAGTCTTGTTTCCTAATCTTGGACCCTTTATTTCAGCCAAACTGCACTACTGACGTTTCCAGCACATCCTTTGGTTTTCAAACTCGGAGTCTTCATGTTTACTTCATCTGGAGTATCATTACCAGCCACTTCTTTCTCCTATCAGATCCTGCCTTTATTTCAAGGCTCTCTCATCCTGGGTGTCTGAGTTCTCAGAGTTCTGTTTTTACCCATCTTATAACACTTGATCGCATTCATCAGAGTTCCCCCTTAAACCAGGGGTCCCCAACCCCCAGGCCATGGACCAGTACCTCCTGTCAGATCAGTGGCAGCATTAGATTAGAAATAAAGGGCACAATAAGTGTAATGTGTTTGAACCATCTCAACCCCACCCACCCCACTCCAGACCATGGAGAAACTGTCTTCCACAAAACTGGATCCTGGTGCCAAAAAGGTTGGGGACCACTGCCTTCAACTATAAATTTCTGGGCTATAAAGACATTTTTGATAGGCATTTCACCCAGTAGTATGCCAATAAGAGTCAGTGAAATTTTTGCTGAATCAAATCAATGCAAAACAGTTAAAACATAGGATGTGCATGCCTGTTGTATGCTAAGTTGCTTCAGTCACGTCCAACTTTTTGCGACCGTGTATACTGTAGCCCATTAGGCTCCTCTGTCCATAGAATTCTCCAGGCAAGAACACTAGAGTGGGTTGTCATGCCCTCCTCCAGGGGATCTTCCCCACCCAAGGATCCAACCTGTGTCTCTTAGGTCTCCTGCACTGGCAGGTGAGTTCTTTACCACTAGCGCCACCTGAGAAGTCTCAAAATACAGGATACAGAGTGTGAAAGTATACAGTTATTATGCTATTTATAAGAAAACAGACTGTCTAACCCTGAATCAATGGATCTTGACTCTCCATCTATAGCAAATAAATAAGTTGTTCATTTGGTCTTCCCAGAAGATGATAGCACTACTGCAATGTTTGGCTGCTGCCAATAAATTTCATGCTTTGACAAGCCTTCCTTCATCATGGTAAACAAACACCCCGCCCTTAAAAGTGTTGTGGACAATGACAAACTCTTGCCATGACGTTTCTGATTTTCAAACTGCAATGTGATCCCTGCCCATAACTGCACCTACAGAAATGCAATTATCCAGATTTTTTTGGTCTTTTTTTTACTTTGATCAGATTATTAGCTGTTGCATGAAATTTAGCTGGCGAATGATAGGATATTATCCTCTACATTTCATTTTATTAGGATTTAGCTGTTAGGAGATACTAAAACAAAACTTCAGGACACTATAAATTCTAAAAGACAGCACTATTAAAATACTGACACTTTCAAGATTTGGCACTTTGCTATGTCTACTATTTATTATATTATACTACCTAGAGCCTAGAGGTGTCTTGTCTTTTCAAAACTAATAGCCCCCAAAAAATTCCACTGAATAACATGTTGTAAGCTCACATGGTCTCTTTACCAAAATACTCAAAAAGTAAAATTCATGATCACCAATTATGACTTCACATCAGGTATGCATATGAAACTATTCTGTATGTGGTTAGTAATTTTTCCAGATGAGAATGAAAGCCAGTGGAGGAAAAGAAAGAGAATGACAAACAGAACTTTTGTCATTGATTGCACATAATAGGGGATTATCATAGAAATGCTTTCTATTTTTTCTTAAGATCGGTCTCAAAATGTCTGATCTTTACCTATAGAGTATTATTTTCCAGAGTATCGTTAAAAGCATGGATCCTGGAGTCAGACTGCTTTCCAAACCCCAGGCACATTACTGGGAGAACAGAGCTGTGTAAACTGAAAATAGACTTGACCTCACAAAGCCTCAGTTTCCTTGTTTGTGAAATAGTAATACTAATAGTATCTGCAATACAGTGTTGTTGAAGAAACAAATAAGTTGAAGAAATCAAGGGCCAACAAAGATTTGCTTTTGTTTTTATTCTCAGTGAACCCATTCAGATTCAGAGTCAAAATCTGAATTGATTTACTGGCAATAGATAACCAATTTACCGAAGGATATACACTAGAGGACACTCAAGCTAAATAACCATTTGCATAGAACTAGTCACATAATTGAGAAAAACATGCCACCTTAGTCTAAACTCTTTGAATGATTGCCTCAATTCTCCACCTCACTTGGCATCTATAGACAAGGTCTTCATGTCCAGTATCCACTGAAAGTTTCTGTATTTCAAATAAAAATAATAGTTGCTGTCAAGTATGTTAATGTCCATAATCATTGTAATTTTTGTGAATTATAACTGTCAGTGGTCACAAACCTACCCAATGAAAACATAAGGTAACAATTTAGCCTTTCTATTACTACTCTCAGAAAAGAAGAGCCACTTGTAGGAAACTTAAGAAGGAAGGCAAATTTATAACATTTATTCTAAAAATAGGGGATCTTTTTCCCCTCTCCCACTGGGATTATTTCTAAGGTAATATGTGCTAGAAAATATCTGCAGACAAAATTTTACCACTGCTTTTAATTTTCATTACAGAGTGATGATACACAGTGCTACTTTAGCTTCGGTAGACAACATTTAAAGAATATGCTTCAAATATCTAGGTATATTATAGTTAATGTAAATAAAATTATATTTTTGGTTCCAATGATTAAAAATTATGTTTGTTTATACTCTGCTTTTATGGTTTTAAAATTTCATAAAAATTTCTCCAAATAAAATACAGTACTCAATTTAAATATTTGCATTTATTAGAAATGAGATCTACATGATATTAACTATATGTTATGTGTTCATATTTATTTTGTTGAACTCTGTCATTTTCATGACACAAACTCTGATCAAGGAAAAGGATCTAAGATAAGCCAATTAGAAAATATATTGCCACCCTGTTAAAATGGGGATGGTCTCAGGGAAAAGTAGGAACACAAGGAAATTCAGTTATTTTATTGCATTTAAATATAATAAAAATATTTTATGAATTTTTTGAACGAATAATTCTCAGTATGCTTAAAATTGGACATTTAAAGGATGCTATTTTTGTTAATTACATGTTGCTTGGATGCTTAAATAAGTCAAAGACTTTAAGTCTAAAGGTAACCCTGTCCTCGAAATAATTGCAGAGTGGAGCCTGACTGTCACTCATGGGTAGCTAGTCCATTGTGTGAGGAGAAAAAGAAAATGGCGGCTCACGCATTAGCACATCACCCATGGCTAGAGCAATGACAAGACAGATTAGGATGTATATTAAATCTCACACATGACTGCTTTTCTGTATCAAGGTAAAAAATCCTTGCTCTTACATACATTAGGGACCAGTGTTAGTCTGACATCTATATTAATATTGACAGCATATCAACATTCTTTTTTACATTTACTGAATCAATAACTAGTCCAAACCTGGTAAAACTTAGATAACAAAAATGAAAAAAAAATCTAGCAGGCAGTCTTATATTCTCATATCTAAAAAAATTCAGCCCCCTCAAAGTACTGGGCTTTTATGAATTATCAATCCTTCAGCAATACATCAACTGGCATACACAGCTGTGACTCAGTAATCCAATCTCATTTATCAAAAAAGAAATTTGGTAGATAAAGAATGGTTCTAGAAAAAGAAACTCCTGCGCAGACAATAACATGAATATTATATGCATAGGAGACATTATTTTAAAAAGCTAGATTAATGCCATTGTATCACCTTCTGTACATTATTTTCACAGATAAGAAGACATTGTTAGGCAATAATCCTGCTTCCAAAATAACCAGAGTTGAGAAATACACGTGAAGCTTACAAAAATAGGAAATAATCAAATTGCTTAATTTAAGATTTTTAACATCTTTATCTGTAGCATATTTATCTGTATCTACCAGGTTGAGAATCAGAAGCCCCGTGTGAATTGGATTAGAGAAAGGAAGTCGTTATTTACATTGTGTTAAAATATCACAACACTACACAAAAACCTATCTTCATTTCAAGGCAATATCTTGGTTTCATTAATAATTAAATGTTGTTTTCCAAAGATGGCTACTTTACACTCTGCTTTGAAGTATGTTACCTTTACTGTTATTTTCAAAGATACAATAATGCTTTTAAGGTGCACACATATTTTATATACATTACTCAAAAATGCAGCAAAATAAAACATTCACTTTTTCCAGTCTTAGACTAGCTTCACCGTATCACTGAATGAAAAGATATATATTTTTTTAAAAAATCAATATTTTTTTTAAAAAGAAAACAAGAGCCTGTATTCTTCTAAAGCTTATATTCAAATGGTTAACATTTCAATTTTAGTAACTAACTTGTGGTTGGAAGCACCATTATTCAGGAAAAATGAAATCATGAGGCAACGAAGCGAAGTTCTTTTGATTTTAAATGCATCATGCAACGACTCTTCAAGAGTCACTCATCTCCAAAGTCAGGTAAGCTTGTATTAAAACATGCCTTTGATAAAAGACTACCTTTCTCCTTTTTCCAGCACTCTGTGGAAGGTGACTCGGGTTAAAGTGATGTTCTTAGTAATAATTATCTCTACAAGATCCATGCTATCATTTATGTAAGTCCTTGAAAATGATGCCATTTTGTGCGACCGGGACAAAATTGCGACCATGATTATAAACCCTTCCATCAGGCAACCCCACTGGCAAACAATGGCAGGAATAAGAGGCCTTTCTGTGCTCTTCCACCAATGCTGCCCTAGACTCTGCTAGCAAGATGTATGTAAAAGAAAAGATGTACAGAAATACTGGCATAGGAAAGTAACTTGCACTCTAATGCTTTGAGATGTTTGTAGTGTTAAAGCTGCTTAATTATCAATAGAGGCCCTGAAAAAGTTAAAGGAGTATTTCAACTAGCAATAAAAGTATCATGATTACCAGAAATTCTGTCCTTCACCGGAGGTTGTTTTTATGCTGAACAAAATGATGTGAAATTAACTATTTTCATCAACAGATGGTCTGTAGGATAATGGCTTGTACTTTTTAATTTCCTTTTTGGCAGTACATCATGCCAAATGTTAGCAATGTCAATAGTCTTCATTAGAAGTTGTCTGATATTGTTGGGATGTTTTGTACAGACACTCATTTTCCCCCCCAGTATTAGAAATGGAAATCAGAGAAGTTTAAGGAGTACAGAAAGATAAAAAAATTTAATATACTTAAGTGAAGGGAAAAGGAATCTATTTCAAATTCCAAGATTAAAAATTTAAGGTTTAAAGTTTTTATTATTTCTTTTCATCTCCACAGCATCGCTGTAATTCAGAAACCAGTAATCTTTACTCTCACAAAAAACATCTTTTGTCCCTAACCCTTATTCTTAACAAGGGGTAAGTGATGCCCCATTTATAACATTTTTCAATTCATAGAGTCCACATGTGGCCGTGTACTAGCATAGCCAGACAGAGTGTACATTTCAAAAAAACTAAACCTCATAAATCTCCAGAAATTCCTCACATCTATTATGTTTACCTTCTGCTGCTGATGAGCCTGTTGGGCTCTGTACAGAGGAAATTACAAGCGCTCCAGAAGATTTGGCAAGAAGATGCTAGAAGAAACAATGGGCAAAAAAAAAAAAAAAAAATTCTTAACTGAAGCATCATATCCAGCTTTGGCTACCATTTACATATTTGAGATTACTAGCTAGTAAAGTGGAAATTCCACTGAAATGGAATAAATTGTTTTTTGAAATCCCTATCTGATTATTGTTGGTGATGTCTGAAATTAAACATTTTAAGCTACACTCAATACACTGTATGGAATTCAACTGAAGGCTAACATTCTTATTGAAAATCTGCCTGTTTATGCAGTTTTCCAATTAAGAATCAAAATATTTGTATCTACCTGAAACTTTTGCTTCTAGCCTTGTGATCACTTTCGTATTAATCTATATTATCCAATAAATCTTTATTTATTAGATATTTGGAGGCTGTTGTAACAGCTGCTATCTAGTAAGAAAATGCCAGTTGAAATATTTTATATTCACACATTTAAATATCACTGGAAATAAGCTTAGAGTTGATGCCAAGGGAAACGCTTATGCCTAAGACATATGCTGCAGAATGTTAAGAAGTTTGTTAAATCAAAAAATCTTCCACCAAAATTATGTATACACAATGCAAACACAATCAAAGTTAAAAAAAGTACAAGTAAAAAAATAGCCTAACCACTATGCTGGCCTTTTTTTCTTTACTCATTCTAAATATCAATTTTCCTACTAAGTTGACTGGTTATCCTGAAGACACAATTTTATAATCCATATAAGAAAACGGTCTTAAAGAAAGCTTCATTACTCTTGTGTTTGAAGATGACTTAATTTGTATGCTTCAATTTTACTAAACATGCTATTGCTATTGGCTCTTACATTTCATTCATTATAA
This sequence comes from Bos grunniens, assembly GCF_055505025.1. Lineage (NCBI taxonomy): Eukaryota > Metazoa > Chordata > Mammalia > Artiodactyla > Bovidae > Bos > Bos grunniens. The sequence continues at coordinate 42,391,992 of NC_141178.1, forward strand.
AGATAAAAATGAATAAGATTATGAATTTTAAAAAAGAATAAGAATGTGCAGATCTGTTTAACAGGAATCACTCTTGAAATAAAGTTGGAGATAAAACTACTCCTAAAGAACAAATAGAAGAAAACGAAACAAAATGGAACCACTGGATGAAGATCAGGTGTCTACGATTCCCCATAAAAAGTAAAAAAAAAAAAAATTAAAAAAAAATCACAATTTATGTATCTTACCAAAAAGAGAAGTCATAAAGTCATCAATTAACCTCAACCACACAACCTGTCAAATCAGCAAATACTTGCATATTTATCAATTATGGGCCCTACCACTTGTCTGATATACTAACCATTCATCTCCCCTTGCACCATTCCCCTAGTCCTTAAACCATCCCCAAACAGGTAAACCAAGGTCCTGTAAGAAGTATCTCCCACTAAAGCAATACATTTCATTATTGTGAAACCAAATCTATTACTTAAGAAACTTAATATGAATGTCTCCCACTTCCGATTGGAAGG